>NC_064769.1:24508170-24808170 GCF_011397635.1 Epinephelus fuscoguttatus
TCATCATTACGTGGAATATGTACAACATTTGGTACATTATTTCTCATAAGAAAATGTATGAACAGTGCATGAGACCAGCCTGTGGAGTATTATAGTGTGCATGTAAACGTAGTCATTGAGTCCATCCAAAAACTCCATGTCCATGTATCCTATTGACCCTTTATGCAACTTAAGAAAGACTAAGAGAACTCTGAGCTCTTCTGCTGATATCACAAAGCTTGAATAATTTTACACTTACACTACCAATTATAGATAGATAGATCGAGGTGAGCTGATGATCCTCTCAGCTGTGAGGATTATTTATCCTTCCTGCATATTAAAAGAGAAATATTTGAATTCTTTTAGATGTTTTTGAAACATTTCTTTAATTCTCTAAAGTGGACACATGTGGGGAGACCAGGCACATCAAAAAGCTGTTACTACTTTGAACATTAGACATGCTGTTAAATAAGAAAATAGTAGGCTGGCCCTTTTATTTGATATTAAAACCCCAGTAACAGAGCTTATCTCGTTCTTTACTTATCAGAGCAATTAACATGGGGAATATTCTAATTGCATCTTTATCTAATTATTCTAATGAACAGAATACATGTTAAAGGAAATGGTGATTGTAAGAGAGTATATGTGAAAAAGATTGTCAGAATTAGCTACACATGTGATGTAATATGAGTCGGTAAGTTAAAAAAAAAAAAAATGTTGGATTTGAAGAGGAGCAGTCCCATGCATGGGAGATCCACAGTGTGCAACTAAAAAGAGCTTATTTTGTTTCTGTAAGACTGCAGACTTCCATTCTCCGTGCTCCATCAGAAATAAATGGCTTTCCCGGCAGGACAGGTGGGAGTCGTAATAGAATGTAGACACAGTAATGGAACGTAGTAATATGAAATGGTTCCATTTCATAACAATGCCGTCCAACCCCTTATGAATAAGTCTAAAGTGAAGAAGATAGAAGGTGAGGATTTCCAGCCTGAGCTCAGCAGATGAGCAGGCTTATTGAAAGTAATAACCGTGCGAGTTAAAGGTCCAATGAAAATGGCCCTATATCCAACTAAATTACTAATTTTATCAGCTCCTCCAGGTGAGAGCTACTTTTTTTTGTCAAATGGACTGGGATAGACGTAGCTGCCATTCCTTCATCATGTGAATGGGATTGTGCAGATAACTAACACAGAAGCATAATACAAACTGCAGAATGTATGCATGGGAAAGTGCTTTACTCTTTGACTGTAGAAACATTGTATTCCTGCAGATTACAGCCTTCATCCAATCCATGTGTGAATGGTACAGCTTTAGATGTGGTGGCTGTCACCCTGTGACTGCCCTTGCTTGCTAATTTTAAGAAGCAGTGCTGCAATGGCCTTTTTTATGACTCACAAGGGCTCAGGTAATGGTGAAGCTGAAGAAAGTCAAACTGCTTTATTTTTCAACATCATTTAAAACCAAGGCACCCACTGACTGCAAACCAGCCGCCAGACAAAAATGTGGCATTTCACTTTTCTGCAAACTACACATTACATTTGCACGGTATGATGTAGCGGGCACCTTAAGACTTTGTTTCAAGAACATGTGGTTAGGTTTAGGTACAAACACCCCTGGTTGTGGTCAGGAAAAGATTATGAATGAGTTTGAAATACCCAGCTGGGAACGGTACAATCCAAACTAGAAAAGTAACGATGTCTTTGTGTAAAAACAACTGCTTTTCATGCAACTATCCCCGCTGGAAAACACCCACATTTGGAACCTAAAAAGCCCATGGAAAAGAGCAACGACTTGCTAAAGCACAACCATTTTTGTTGTTTGTTGGTGCCAAACAGTGGTCTGCAGCTCATCAGGCATCTCACCCAGGTGAGACGTCTTTCCTAATTGACCTGCTATCCACCACCCCCTCCACCTCCCTATGACAAAGTCAACTCATATACCACATAACTTAAGAGACATTGATATGATACAAATGTCATGCATTTGTGGTTTGCAGGGCTGCCCCAGACTAAGAATTTTCCCAGTTGACCAATAGTCGTCATCTAGGGCCATTAGTCGACAAGTCACTCACAGGTTTACGATATTAATTTAATTATTAAGTTATATATTTTGGGCGGGGCAACACAATGGTTTGAGTTGAAGGTGTGAGAAAGAATAGTATCAGTAACATTGTTAACACTGTGCTACATTACAGAGAAATACAAACCGTACTAATGAACCTTCATTAATATAGGCCTTTATTTTATCTACAAGTGCACGTCACACACTGAGCGAGCCGCCTGTTAATGACGCTGTTGGCAAAGCAGTAATGATTGTGCTAAGTGGCTAATGGGCATGTAGCTACTTTCATGTTTCAGATGATACGTCATGTTTGTAGTCGACCAATGAAGATGAGTTTACATATCACCTTGGGTTCGTCCTTCACCTTCTCAAAATGATCCCACACTTTGGATTTCCTGCCCGACATGTTATTAACTAGCCTGTGGAATAACCGCAGGTACCAGCCCTGGAAATTAGGGGCCGAATATTTACAGAAGAAGGGACAGATATCTGTTGGCTGTATTTGGTTTGCAACCTGACTCCTGTCTGACTGCTGAGCATGGCCTCTTCCTGTGTCTGTCCTTTCAAATTAAATTCCAACATGGTCCAGTCATATAGGTTTTGATTTATTTTGACAAGGTGCAGCTCCTAATAGAGTCTCATGTTTGTTTGTTTTGGTCTGTTTTTTCCTCGACCAAGCTACCAATGAAATCTTGCTGACTCATGACGTTTCTAGTTGACTAACGATTTGTTGACTATTCAGAGACAGCCCTAGTTTGCAGAGATGTGCAATGCCAATATTTTGTCTGGACAATGGGCTCGTGAATGGTACCCACAGTAGCATTTGTCGTGTTGGTCATCAGCGGCAGAAAGGACCGGAATAAAAGTGCTTTGTGTACAGTGTGTACAAGAGATGGGCAAATTGGTTACATTGGATAAATATCATACATTTCAGCACAACAGCCCTGCAATAACAACTATCATTTGGATTTTTATATTTAAGTGCAATACAGAGAGGACGACGAGTGGCCAAAGAGCTGAAATGTTGAGACACAACAAAATTAGAAGCTAGGATTGCAGATCTATTAAAGTGAATAACATGTACACCCTCTATGTATTTGGATTTCAACAAACCAAACAACCAGAGAGGAGCAGCGAGAGTGGATAGACCCTTTTATTAAGTGGGAAAATGATTTCAGCTGAAAGTCCAAGGATGTTATTTACCCGTGATACAACTCAACAAGTTGGGCTGGATAGGTGTAAACAAACCGCAGAACACCGTCTCTAATGCCAACAACAAATCTCTATGAGCAGAAGAAAAATATGTCTAAAAATAGAACTAATATCAAGCATCTAAGCCAATGTGGAATTAGGTTTGAGGGAACAGAAATGGGTACCTGTTTTTGAAATTTCCTTGGAGGAAGCAAAGCAATATTAGAGCTGACATACCATTGAAAGAAGGAAAACACATGTATAGAATGACAATCACATCTTGTTTAGAAATACAGTAACAGCCCTTCCGTGCATTCAGCACACAGTACATTGAGTTTGAGACTAATAGCAACTTCACAGACGAGACAACAAACTAGCCTATGTATACGTTGATGATACAGACTCGAAAATTACACACGGGATGGAAATCTGTGCAAAAGAGAAGCTCAATAATTCATTATTCCTCTCCCATGTGCCTTCAGTGATGAATTGTTGTCATTACCCAGAGAGAACAGAAAAGAGAAGTAATCTGCAGAAGAGCATATACACCGCTCCAAGACTTCAGGCATAAATAATGGATAATGACCTTTTCTATATACTTGCTCTGAGCTGCAGGTGTCCAACTTTAAACTGAATATCTTTGTGGTTTCAGCTCCGGGATATAGGCTACTTTAAAACGAGCCTTTCTACACAGATAAATAATCTAGTCATTACTAAAACTCATGCTGTGCTCGTATGAATTCATGGTTCGCTCAAGGAGCCAGGCAACATATCCATGTTTGCTTCAGAGGTTAGTGATGAGTTATGGCAGCACCATCAACAAGGATTCACTCAGTGAAGTGTTTTTACTCTTCAACTCTGAGACACACAGAACTGAAGTTTCATCAAATATTTCATGAGATTCATAGCTCAACCGATATGGAGAGTGGAATTGGACATTTCATCACTGTCAGTGTTACGTTGTGCATGTTGCTGTCCTGTCCTTTTTTGTGTACGCACGCATTAAACCAATCTCCTGTCAATCGTAAATGATTGATGTTTCCAATAAAGTCTGAAACTTGATCACAGTCAGGTCAGTTCATATCAAGAGATGCATTCTTGTTTTGTGTCTGTAGAGTATATTTTCAATGAGCCTTAAATTTGACTGTTAAACAGTACAATACAGTATGCAATATGGATTACATTTTTTACATGCTCATGAGCCAATGCTTTTCCCTAAAGAAATCTAATATATTGCCCCATTCCCACTGCACAAAAAAATCACAAATACCTACTAACATTTGCCTTTTGTCTTTAATAGGAAGGGGTACTTATTGGTGTTACAGCTTCTCTCTAAACAAAGAGTCACACCCGCCCTGTTTGGTTCAGTTCAATTGAACTCAAGTTCATTTGTCCCCTAAGTGCAGTTTGTTTGGGCAGGTGTGAACACAGCAATCACACTCAGGTTCCCACCAAAACAACCAGACCGAGACCTTCTTGAAGAGGTGGTGTCAGTCTGGTTACAAACAAACTCTGGTGCGGTTCGTTTGTGGTGAGAACGTGTTCGGACCTGGATGTGAACCAACTGCAGTCACATGACACATTGTTTGGGTTAAACATGAGCATGTTACAGTCCTGGAGGATTATTAATGTGCACCTCCTCCTGTACTGCCTTAATATGCACATTCAGCACATCCAATGCATCAAAACATTGTTTTCTAGTTGGAGCCGCGCCTCGTTTTCAAACTGTATGGTTTGACTAAAATGAACAATGACAGCAATATAGTCCACGATGAGCAGCGCTAAAATCAACCTGCGTAGTTGTCCCTCCATTGTGACATTAGAAAGTGTCACATTTATCTTGCAAGTGTACTCTTCTTCAATGTTTTGTTTACTTCCTGGATTTTTCCCGCATGGATATTCTGACCAATCAAGAGCAGCTTTCTCACACAAGGCATTTGATCTGGTCTGCTTGTAAATGCTGATGTGAGAACATGAACCAGCTCTAGGCAACAACCACATCCACTAAGGTGCTCAATACAATATAGCACATTGCTTCAATCTTTTGTGATTGAGTGGATGCCCTAGTTTTAGCTAGCTTTACTGGTACAATGCATTGACAGGCCACCACATAATGCTGTCCTTCTCCATCTAAGCAGCAATCGATCCTTGTTCAGAAATTTCTAAGCACAAAGAATAAGTAGGCTAAGAGATACAAACAAAAGAAGTAACTACCACAACCTTTCACTGGCCCCCATGCTGCTCTGCACTGTTTACTGACCCATTTTCCAGCCCATCCATGACTTCTTATGTGACACAACAGGAGAAAAGAAAGAAAAACAGAAAAGCAGACTTGTGTACTGCAGAACCATACACACAGCTATACATTGCTTACAATGGGAGAGCAATCTATTGGCTTTTTGTAACAGTTTTGAAATAGTTGGAGAACGATGAGATACAAAATAGGATGTAGGCACTACAGGATGATTTTTCTTTCTCAGCAACTATGAAATGATTTACAAATGTTAGGCTCACCGTTATCTCAAATGGCTTGAAAAATAGGGCATATGGCTGCTGTAAATGGGAAAATAATCTTCTAAGGGGAACACCCCAAGGTTTGGGCTGAGCCCCGAACCTCTGGCTCCACTTCTGGCAATCAGCATTGTCTCGGAGTATGTGCACAGGTTTGCAAAATGTTCTTATATTTTTAATATTTTTCCAAACTTTAAAAACACTCACATCAATAAATATGGAGTTTGTTCTCAGCCAACCAATACACTACAACAAGAATGACTAGGGGCATTATGTCTCATGAAGACAGTGGCTGGTTAAAGTTTAAAGCAATTACACTGTTACCTTTTCACCTTTTCCTTTTCATTGCATACTCAGGAAGACAAAAACATGCTCCAGATTTCCATCTGCAGTAAAAGCACACACTATGACACCAGTATGTGTTAGTGTGTGTAAGCACAGTATGTGTGTGATGAGAAAATGTACCAAGTGTTTAGTGGACAAGAGCAAATTCCAGTGTCACAGTCCTACCTGCCGTCCACATTGCTTTTAAATTCATGGCTTGAGTTTGAAAAACTTCTGATTTTACAGCGTGGCTTTGAAAAGTTGCTTCATGTTGCAGTGGGGAGTCAGCAATGCTGAGGAATTAATCGCAGCATTTTCCTCAATAGTAAAGATCGAGTCTCTCTGCCAGCGAGAGTGTCTGACATTAGGGAATACATGAAAAATTCATGAGCTCCATATCCCTGCTGGACCCTTGGCATTTTGTTGGCAATTCAATGCCCTCAAAAGTGAGATTAAAGAAAGGTCTCCACGGCTTTGTTAGTCTAGTTTTTCACTGTAAATTAAAATGCTGAAATATAAACAAATGATATGTCAGGATACAGTATCAATCACTTTCACCCAGTCTTCTCCGGATATTACACAATAAGATGAAAAGAGAGTGGGATCAATGTGGAGGAAAATCAGCTGCTTTACACAAAGTGGTAACATGCCTGGCTGACACTCCAGTACTATGTTAGACTTGCATGGACTCTCAGCTATGAAGCCTTTCCAAGTACATGTTTTTCTTATGTGGGAATGTTAATTTCAAACCATACATCTGTCATTATATCAGACTGGACTCGATGTTGAGGGAAAAGTAGGCTCAAGAGTCCCCTCTGAGGCGCTTCCTGCAAGCTGGTGCAAGCAGTGAGACCAGCACTTGATGCTCTCCCTTGGGTGCTCATGGTGTCATGCAAGAACCAACATCAGCCATCAAGATGATGGAAATCCAGCCCATGCAATTCCCAAATGTTTCCTTGAGATATGCATATACATGTGTGTATGTAAATGTGTTTTCCATCAAGTGCACCAACACAATTTTGGAAAGTTCTCCACAGTTGTAGTATGGCCCTCTGCTGCAGTCATCAGAGTCTTAGAATAACCAGCAAAGAGGTCCATTCATTAATTATGCATGCTGGCATGTGTGTTGCAGTCTTTTTACAAGCTTTGTTTGCATCAGTGAAATGCTGTAATATAGTCAAGCTTATTGCACCTCGGAATTTTGTGTCATCTTTATTACTTGCCTTTTACACTTTTACTCTTTTAATTTGTTGGGCATTATCCAAAGAACATTGGTACTAAATGTGGTCAGACCAGTTTCTGCCATTTAAAACATCTGTATGAATTCCTTATTCAGTTTCATTTCAATTTTCCGTAACCCCTTATCCTGCTAAGTGTCGTGGGGGCCTGCCTCTTGCCCAGCTGACATTGGGTGAGAGGTGGGGTACACCCACTGACAGTCTGACAGTCACCAGACTATCACAGGGCTGACACATAGAGACAGACAACCATTCACACTCACATTCACACCTACAGCCAATTTAGAGTCACCAATTAACCTGCATGTCTTTGAACTGTGGGAGGAAGCCAGAGTACCCAGAGAAAACCCATGGTGAGATAGGGAGATGACAGGGATGCAAGCTCCACACAGAAGGGATCGAACCGCCTTCTAAAACATCTAGTTCATGACAGCTGATTATTATCTGATTGCTCTTTGCAATGTGGAACACATACTGGACGCACTGACCACTCATTGGCTTCAAAGTCTTTTTGGAGAGTAGCTTGTGACCCGTTCTTACATACAAGACAGTTAAAGTGACAGCCATGATCTTTGAGGCACTTATCCACTGTCAGTATATTACATACAGTAAAAGTCAGTGGACACTCCCCTTGTTTGAAGCAGGCTGGAGTACAAGCACAAAAGCTAAGCAATGTACTGCTGTGGAGAGGTCAGCAGTGAAACATATTTTAGCACTGCATCCACATACAATGATTCATGCGGTGTCCTCCAAAAATGCACACACAAGCGTTCATAAGATATCCTACTAATTAGCACCCCATGAATTAAATTATGGTCTTAACGTTGAGTTGTGTAACTTGAGTTTAGAAAAAGAAACATGATGACAGCATACCTTAAAATGGTCAAAGTTCACTCAACGTTGAAACGGGTCCAAACACAGTCTCCTGGGTAAAAGTCCTGGGAGAACATTCTGTGTTTCATGACCCATCCACCACCCCAACCTACCATACTGACGGAGAAGATGGCGGCAGTGCGCAAAGTCGCAGCAGCTCTTGGCTTAACAGACTGAAGGAGAAGCTGCTTGAGAGAGTGTGGTAGCATACTGCATCATGGTGTGGTACACCGGCTGTTCATCTGCTGGCAAAAAAGCTTTGCAGAAGGAGATAAAAACGGCGGAAAGAATCATCAGCTGCCCTCTGCCTTCTCTGGAGGATATCCCCAGCTCCCAGTGTCTCTGCAGAGCCAAAAAAGATCATTAAAGACTGTTCCCACCTGGTCACAAACTGCTCTATCTCCTGCCCTCTGGTAGCAGATACAGGTCACTCACAAATAGACTAAAAAACTGTTTGTACTCGTGGGCCATCAGGCTAATAAATCAGAACATGTGGAATAATCAGTGCAATCCATTATTTATTAAATTGTGCAATCCACTACTTATCAGTGCAATACTATATTTATAAAGTGCAAGACACTGTTTATTTTACATGTGCAAGAACTTGATACAGTCTGATTTTTTTAACACTATTTAATTCCGATTTTATTAATGACGATGATGATGATGATTATGTTGTCTGTATTTTACTTGCTTGTTTTAATGACTAGTTGGCACCTGACCTGATGTTGCACTTCTAATCTTGTTGTATACTCCTTGTACAATGAAAGTAAACGCTCTCTATTCTATTCTATTCTATCCTCAACCTGCATGTCTTTGGACTGTGGGAGGAAGCCGGAGTACCCGAAGAAAACCCACACACTGACATGGAAAGAACATGCACACTCCGCGCCATGAACCAGGAACCCTCTTGCTGTGAGGCGACAGTGCTAACCTAACCACTACACCATCATGCCACCCTCACAAGATCTCAAGACCACACATTTTGAAGGACACAGGGTTGAAGGACAGCTTTTTTGGTCGATGTCTGATGCTACGAGTCCCCGACCAAGCACCAGATTTCGACAACTTCTTAGTGAGACCGGGTTGAACAAGAACGTTATGGTTTTGTCATATTATCACTAACAACCAACCCACACAGGGACAATTTTAGCAATCATAACCAGAGAAAAATGAGAATTCTTGGAGTGGAGAGATTTAAGATTTGTCCAACCAAAAAGTTTAAACATACACAAAACACTGAATGTCAGTGCTGTGATAATACATAAAAATTGTAATTCTTAATGAGACATTTCCACCACCCACAAGGATGAACGTGGGATGATAAATCCTTACGAATCAAGGCAAAGAGTTCTTCCCTCCAAAGACCTTTTGCACACTCTTCTTCTTTTGTATGCAGGTAACACTTGCACATGCCCTTGTGCCCAGTCTTGCTTGAGGGTGTACTCAGTCAAGAAGATGAAATAAGTGAGTCAAAGACAGTGATCACATTAAACACATTTCTTTTGTAAGACAAAAAAAGGTGAGTCTGGCCTGGAGGGGGGGAAATGTGTTTCTCCACCTCGTTCCTGATGGTCAGGTCAAGTGAACCATCAGAATGCAAAGCTTACTGTCAAACACGGATGTGCACTGAGCCTGGCATATACGGTATAAAGGCACTGAAGTAAAAGCTTGTGAGAATCCTGGCACACACTTTAAGCTACATACCTGTCTTTAATCCTACTTTCAGATGAAAACCCTAGCAGGATAGCGGCTCAGGTAGCAAATGTGATGAATTTAATTACTTATCTAATCTAATTGCAGCAAAGGACTGTGAAGTGTTTGAAACCGAAGAAGAAAAGATTCAGTCTTATGTTTACAACTATGCCGTTGATATTTTTAGACACACCATCAGGCATCCAATGTGTTTTAATTTTTTGTTTTTTCATGCTGCTATTACACAGGTTGGTACATGAGCATACTGCATGTAACTTCCAGACTTACATATTTCTGCATTTTAGCCCACTGCTTCAGAGATCAGAGATAGCAGATTAGGATTAATATGCCATCTGTTTCCATTGTGGAGAAAGTTGGTTTGACAAACTTCCAGAATTTAGAGAATGTGTATTGAACCCCCAAACATCTGAGAGATCTTTTTTAAGATTAGGCTTCTGTGCAGGATATCAAACTGAATCATTATGTCTACACTCCCCCTCCTGTGTTCTGTAGTCCCAATTAAAAACCCTAAATATCCAGCCCAGATTTTCTCCTTTACAATGAGCTTGCAGGGCTGCAGGCTTTGCTGGGAGTCCCAACTGAGCACGACAATCAAGAGACTTTCAAATTAGCCCTCTAATTGTCTTGATATGCCACACAAGATCCAGCCAGAGGTCCTGAACATGATATCCTCTTTGATTACTCCATCAATGTGTCTTGCTAAAGGGGGAAAATTGCCTTTAAAGCTAGGGTAGGCAACTTATTTAAGAAGCATTTTTGTTGTATTTGTTGAAATTCTCTTCACATCCCAATAGCAGTCGATATACAATATGCTCTGAAAAACAAAAGTCCAATAGCTTACCTATCTGCCAGAGAGAGAGCGCTCCTCTTGGCTGTTCTACACATTCTCATCCCAGGTCGTCGCATGTTGGAGCTTTGTTTGTTTGCAGACGTTCCAGGATGCCGCTATCAATGCCAGGATGTCAACAAAAGCATGTGGTTAGGTTTAGAAAAAAACATCATGGTTTGGCTCTACATTCATAGGAAAAGCAAACACCAGACTCCCAGGTGAAAGTCCAGGGTTTGTTGGACCCATCCACCACCCGTTCCGCCAGATCTATGGGGACTTTCCACCTCCTATTATTATGTTGATACAACCAGCATTTCAACGTGACACCATCCACAGGCATATCATACCACCACAACAAGTGCTGTCCAGCTGAAGTGCAGTGTATTGTAACACCACAAAAGGTTACCTCCAGCTGTGTTACATACTGAAGCCAGCCGCATATCACGCTACCATGAAAGGTGGCTTTTGGCATCAGGTGTCTGACGCCAAAATCACTAACAAAGCGGCAGTATTCAGCGACTTCAGAATGAGAACGGGCTGTCCTGTTGGTGAAAGCCTGATTCAATGGTGGGGAATCCTGCAGAGAAAAGTTGCTACTAGGACAATAAAGTATATTGTATCGTATCACATTCTAGCATTGGCAACACCTGCCTACACTGTAAAGCAACCCAAAAACAGGAAGACAGACTTATCATAAAGAGAGTCAAAGGGGCCATACACAATATACGTAGACATGCAGCGGACGCTCTCAAACACCAGAGCAACGCCAGTACAGAGCGCACTGAGTGCCTATTTTTCAGGGTGCAACAGCTGCGCCCCGCTTAAACCGAGTTCAACTTTTGGAACAGCAGACGCACCGCATATCATGTGACAAGGCACAACCAATCACAGCCAACAGAAATCTTTCCCTTCTTCCATAAGTTGCCATGAGTTGCCAGAGCTTTACATCTGTCCCACGGATGATATGCCCAAACACTTATAAACAGCACCAAGAAGAAGATCAGCTCTGCACTCAGGATTTCAGGTAAATAGGCTATAGGGTGCTCATTAAGGTTGCTTAGCAATCTCAGATGCAACCTGCCGCCGCACTCTTGAAAGCTGGCACAATAAAGGCACAAAAGTAGCACCAAGAGCCTGACCTCGCGCTGTCCAGGCATCTTATGATGCCACATGTGTATGGTCCCTAAAAGAGACAATAAACAAAATAAAACACAGTCGTCAGCTCACCGGAGGCAAAAGCTCACAGCTGCAGTTTCATGTTCACGTTTATGTCGACCCAACTAATGTTAGTGAGAGCTTTGGATCTGTCTCTACAGACCACCTCACTGGGAGGAGAGTGGAAGGCAGCTCTAGAGACAGACCCCCAGTCAGCAACATAAATCCAACCAGTGAAAACTCTAGCTTCAAGGGATGGGACTGCCACAGCTCCCCACCAGACAAGTTCAACACTAGCTCACAGGTTAGACCTGGCACTGGCAACAAGAGAGTAATGGATTTACAGTGGCCACCAGCCTGCTGTGACACCTGACGCTGAGGGGGGTGTGCTTGTGCTGACCAAAGGTCTATTTCCCAAGCTGTTGCCCGCTATCTTCCCAGGAAAGAAGTCCACAGTGGCGGGGAAGATGGCAAGGGGACATGGCTTGCTGATTCTTGTCTCATTTGTGATCTGGTGAACTGAGAGTGAGGAGCGGGACAAAGAAGTGCCTGCAGCTGTACGATGAAGTAACATTTACTGAATCAGTGTACGGAAAACACTGGTTAATTGTACGAAGTGTGTGCGTATGGCTGTGGTTGTCTGGTGGGAGGGGCTTAGGGTAGAGGGGGAGAGCTGCAGGAGGAGGGTGTATTTTTAAAACCTGCTGTTTTTCTGTTTGTTTGTTTGTTGCCTTTTGCCAATTTCTGCCTACCTCAGCTTTACTCGAGTTGTAGCACTGTGAGGACTAATAGCATTTAGTTAGTGAACTCATTATACAAACTGTAAGATTATCAACCTGTGAAGCATCACTGCGCCACACCGCCTTAGAGAACACATTAAATACAAATGGCTTATCAGAAATGTATACTTAAACAAAAAAATTTCCTTCCAGGTTTTATTCTAAAGTAGGTTGTGAGGGATAAAACAATCAGCTGGTGGGGTTATGCTTTCTGTGAAGAGTTAAGGCACTAGACGGTGGCAAAAAAATGCAGAGAAACTTTGAATGCTGAAGTCCTTTCTTTGATCACAGTTAATGCGTCTCTAAGAGGATTAAACTGTCATATTAGATAGATTTGCCTCTGAGGGGATAAATATAAATCCTTCAAGTCTCAGCAGTGAAATCTGTAACCTTATGCATCCTGCCACACATAGCAGCATTACTGGAAAATGCAAACCCTCTGCATTAGGTTCGCCGTTGCCTTGTCATGTATTATACAGCGTGTCAGAATTCACTGGTGACAAGAGAGTAAAGGATTTACAGTCTTGCCGAAAATACTCGGCATTAATATTTCATGTTTGCATGAAAGTATGTGTATTGTACTAACATGTCGAATCAGAATGAGGTTCTATTGATACAACTCTGACAATTCAGCACACACAGCCTGTCTTTCATTAATTGTCAGATGAGACTTCGCCCTTCAAAATGACCATTTGTGTATAAATAACACTCTGTGTGACGTCGAATTCATGAATAAAACTTTTTCTTGCATGCCTCCATGAACAAAAGATCCAAAAACTGAGAAGAGTCTTGATGAACCAGACTCCATTGACAAAAACATTAATTCTAGCTCACTGAACACAGGAGCTGCTTTGGTGAATTTGAACTGAGCCTTTAATCTTAAGAATTGATATAAACACTTTACTATATAAAAACAGAGGAAACAAAAGACAGAGTAAAGGAACTTAAAACTCAAGTGGAATCAGGGAAGGCTCTCCGATAAAAGTATATTTTAAGAAGGGACTTAAAAGAGATCACTGACTGCCTCGACCTGATTTTCTGTTCCAGAGCCTTGGGTCCCTGACACCAAACTTTCTGTCCCCTTTAGTTTTGAGCCCTTAAAACTAAAAAGTCACACAATAACACAAACTCCAGATTCCATTCAATTCAATTTTATTTATAAAGCCCAATATCACAAATCACAATTTGCCTCAGAGGGCTTTACAGCATACGACATTCCTCTGTCCTTGGACACAGAAGATAAGGAAAAACTCCCCAAAAAGATCAGGGCAGTGGTAGACCAGCAGCTCCCGGGTTCAGTCAGGTAAAATAGCTGTTTTTGTCAATGGAGTCTGGCTTTGAAGTGAGTGTAGATAAGTTTCACTTTCAGTTCACTTGCCCATAGATCAGGGCTGTCTGTTTGGGAAGCACTGAAATGAGACTTGGATTATACTGCAGGAGTTGTTTGAGAGTTTCTATGTGGATATTTTGATAGTTTTGCTATTATTAAACAAGGTTACCTATAGTACTATTCGGATGGGATTAGTTTTACATAGGGATGTGGTCTAATGTCAGTTTACTGGAGGATGTCTGTAATATAAATGTCTGATTTGCACAGGACAAGAAATCTCCCTAATTCTACCAGAGATGGAAGTGGTAACTCTGTTTGCGCCCTGGCATCACCTCCCTGTCGGCATGTGCATGCTACGTTGCTTCCTGTATGTGTAAAAATAATCAATGATTAGCCCAATATGAAATATTGCCCATGATCAGGATTGTGTGCACACAATGATTAGCAATATGGACTTATATTAGGCCTACCTAACACAACCAGAAGTCTTGTGGCTCTGAGAAGTGCTCTCTTCTCGACCTTTTTGATTGGTCTCCCACGTAGGGCTATGCAGTCATTAGAAGAATGTCCACTATCACGACTTCCAACAACATCGCATGCTTCCTCAAGCGCCTCCATCATCGAAAAAAACGTGGAAAAATGGTTGTAAAGACGATGTGATGAAATATTTTTATACATTTCTATAGAGGATTGCGTTTGCACGGGATTAATATTACCCAAGGTATTTTCTCCGGACCGTTTTACAGAAGGTAAAAGTCACTGTAAATTTTACAGTCATTATCCTTAATGATTACAGACATGGCGCGTTCGGACGGGACTAAAATCCCTGGTAATAATTACTTTACCCCACGTCTCCACGTTAAATTAACCCCGTCCGAATAGGGTTTATGAGTTCAACTCATCAGGATTTTTTTTTGAAAACTGAAATTGAATTGAATTTTTTTTTAGGTCTTTGTTCCCTGGAGACATGCAAGAAAATAAAGATGTCTTCAAGAATTTAACGTACCACTGAGTGAGTAACTTATATACAGTACAAATGGTCTTTAGTGGGGTGAAGCAGCGACCAGAAGTCCATAAAGGGCTCAGAAAACAAGTGAAATATGAATATTTACATTGAAGAAGATGACGTGATATGATCAAAAATACAGACGATATACTAAATGGATCTTGAAGCCAGGTTTTTTTTTTATCTTTTGGTGCCACTCGCATATCTTTACCACTTAAAAATTTTGTCAGGCTACATTTATTGTTGCTTTATGCTTTTTACCATGATGACATTTTACAGCTGGCACATCAAACTAGGATGGAAGGTAATTATTGGCCATAAACTGCAGTTGTATTCAGGCTATGATTGGCAAAAGCATAGTTTTTGACAAGGGGGTCACAGCATGAGGGGAGATTTCTAAAAGTGCAGAGTATTTGTGGCAGCATTGGCACATTCCTTCTCCTATTTGTGGATAGACTGTAGACTTGGATCAGGAAAAAAATAGTGTTTGGCCCCCTAGGAAAGAGCATTTGGTGAGTTATGGTATATCAGCCTGATCAGATGAGCCCCTCTGAGTGTGGCAGGCTGGGCAAGACAAGGACAAATGTCTTGGTGCTCCAGGTGCCACTATTATTTAGGAGAAAGGCAGTTCAGGTTGGAGAGTTCTGGGGGGGCAAGTGGATTTGCTGGGATTAGTCGGAGACTTAATGAACCTCCTGGGCTCCGATGATTATTTCACAAAGACACAACCCTTTTCTCCATCTCAGGTTAAACAATGTGTGAAATTAATTTATAAATATTAATGGCCTCTCTAATGAAAACGTGCTAATCCACCTGGATTTTGTTTGCAGGGCTGGTGTGGATTAGACGCTTTGAGCTGCCTCCTTTCGGCTGTTTATCTCAGGTGTTCATAATGAGCAGCTGATCAATGCATTGATTAAATCTCACCAAAGATATATTTAGCTTCTTATCAGCCTCTTATCGGTGCCACAGAGGCTTTAGGTTCTGTCTTCAGCTGAGGCGTAATTACACACACTGGGGAAAAATGATCCACAAATGCAGGAGAGGGTGACTAATAATCAAGGCTGAGTCTCCCACCAACCAGTCTTTGGTTAAAGGCTTGGCCGTAGGGGGCTGCTTTCCCAGAGAATGGCTAATTGGTGAAGAAAAATGAAATGCAAAACACAAAATGTTAACATTAACCTTTAAAGGATGTATTTTCAGCTATTTCCCCACTGTCTTGGACACATTAGGTTTCAGCCAGCGTCTGCAATCACACTCAATCGGATATAACAGCTTAATTCCCACAAATACTCGCCTCTAGCTAAGAGAGTGAAAAAAAAAGAAATCTAAACTTTTATTTTGCTACCATCATCACAACTATTTAAAGGTAACCATTTTAATAATCAGCAGAACATTCCCCTGACTATATCGACCTTTTCCTGTGGCCTTTTCCCGTGAAGAATTGAAATGCTGTGAGACAGCAGCTCTTAGCAGGATTAAATTGGTGCTGAGTAAAGCCCATTTTATCCTGACCACCGCCTCAGGATGCATAGATGCTACCATGAAGCCCAGACTTGGCATTTTACTCCCTGAGCCGCAGGTCCAAGATCTTTCATCACAGCAAATATTTGTGACCGCACGGGCGACTGAAGCGTTTTTAACTGGACATGTTAATGAGAGGAAAATTTGGTTATTTTATGAAATGTCAGGCAATGATGTCATGATAGATGCCTTGCAATTACAGTACCACAATGTTATTGATTTCCATTCGCAGGAATGCGTAGGCAAAGGGAAATGAGAAATAAACAGAGACAGAAAAGCAAACACACAGAGTCAAATAAACAATACAAAGAGACAACAGATAAATAGACCAACAGATGAATAGAGACAGATAGCAGGGCAGTATATAGGGAAACATATTGTTGGTTTTAGAAGACAGGCTCTGATTGTATATCACCGCACTAATAACATAAAAGACAGTTTGGTAGCGGTGACTGAACTGTGGTCAGTGCCCAGCAAAGATCTCATTCTTTATCTTAAACTGGTTGGAGTTTAAAGGAATGGCAGCGTAACAGACTCAGACAGAGACCCACAGTGGAGGCAGCACTGTGGCATATTTCAAATATCGGACACTAGTGAGGATAATTCAGTCATTCAATTTTATTCTCTTGAACTTTTATGACTGGCGGCAGAACCAGACTTCACGGCCTGATGACTTGTTCAATAGCTGCGCATCAGTGAGCTGTGGTCGGAAGAGAGGGTTTAAGCTTTCATAAAATAATCCAATTGTGAAGTAACACATTAGAGGATATAAGACAGATCATTCAGAACATCCATTAGTTTAATCTCGTGTTTTTTACCAGCTCGGCACAGGCATTGAGAGGTATCATTAAGAATAATGGTAACTGCTCATTTGATTTAGAGATTAAGAGATGAATTATTGAACGCCATAAAGACTAACTGGTAGTAAAAGTTGGACCAATAGCATTTGGAGTGAAAGAATGTGTAGGAAGTAGTCGGTAGTAAAAGTTTCAGATAGAGACGTGATAAAAATTCAGGACTATTAGTCACCAGATGACATATCTCTATCACAACCATATATTTTGATTATTCGTGCATTTACACTTATCATATTTCACAGTCCATATTCAATAAGTAGGGATATGAAAATGCAATATAGCTTGAGAAATGGCACTGCTCTGACAGTCACACAGCACACACACAGTCAGAGTGACAGACATCCACCTAAAAGAGAGACTTTAGATGACTGACGTCGTGTAAAGGTTTAACAGCACTCATTATTGAAGAGACTATTGAAGGAGTGATCTGTAACATGTAATGAGCATATGTATGGGATAGTGGAGTGCTTTGCAGCCTAGTTGCCAGAAGAAAATATTACATACAGATCATCTCAATGTTTCTAAGGTGGCATAGTGCACGAGCTGACTTTGTTGTCAGGAGGTGGAGGGGACGGTGGATGGCATGACACCTAGATGAGATCAGAACTGGTTGTTTTTTAGCAAATCATTGTTATGTTTTTAGTGGCTTTTCAGTCAAAAAAGTGGTTGTTTTTTTACTAAATCTTTGCTGCCTTGTCAGCCATGATTAGGCCAGAAAAAGCAGTTGTTTTTTACGAAGATATCACTGTGTTTCCTGCTGGGATTGTTCCACAAAAAAGTCTTGTTTTTTATTAAGATAATGCTGCATTTCCTGCTGGGATTGTGCCCAAGAAACCAGCTGTGTTTTACCTAGACATCACTGTGTTTCCAGCGCGGATAGTGCAACAAAAACATGCTGTTGTTTTTTACAGAGATAGTGTTCCATTTCCAGCCAGGACTGTGTCCAAAAACCAGTACTTTTACAGAGATATCTTTGCATTTCCAGTCAGGATAGTGCCATGAAAATAAATTGTTTTTTATCCAGAAACTGCTGCATTCCCAGCTGGGAATGTGCCACTAATACTGGTCGATTTTTACAGAGACATTGCTGGATCTACTGCTGGGACATTGCCAGAAAAGAAAGATACTGCTGCATTTCCAGCCAGGACTGTGTCCTGAACACTGGTTGGTTTTTATTAAGACATCCCTGTGTTTCCAGCCACGATAGTACCATGAAAACAAGTTGTTTTTTACTGAGAAGTTGCTGCATTCCCTACTGGGATTAAGCCTCAGAAAGTGGTTGTTTTTTACCAAGATATCACTGCATTTTCTGCCGGGACAGTGCCATAATAATGAGACATTTCTGCTTCCTCTTCTAGAATAGTGCGCCAAAAATGTTTTTTTTTTATCAAGACATAGCTGCATCTACTGCTGGGATTGTTCCATGAAAACAAGTTGGGGTTTTTTTACCAAGAAATTGCTGCATTCCTAGTGGGGATTAAACCACAAAAAGTGCTTGTTTTTCACCAAGATATTGTTGCGTTTCCAGATGGGATTGTCCAATGGAAATCAGTTGTTTTTACAAAGACATTGCTGCATTTTCTGCTGGAATAGTGCCACAAAAAGCATTCACAAACATCACTGTGTTTCCTGCTGGGATAGTACCACAAAAGAGAGATACTGCTGCATTTCCAGCCAGGATGGTGCCCTAAAAACTCTTTGGTTTTTACTGAGACATTGCTGTGTTTCCAGCCATGATAGTGCCATGAAAACCTGTACTTTTACCAAGACATTGCTGCGTTTGTAGTCAGGATAGTGCCATAAAAACAAGTTGTTTTCTACCAAGAAATTGCTGCATTTCCAGATGGGATCAAGCCATTAAAAGTGGTTGTTTTTAACTGATGTATTTTTGTTTTCTGAGCTGGAATTTTGCAGTGGAAACTGGTTGTTTTTTACCAAGACATTGCTGTATTTTCTGCCAGGATGATAATACAAATAATGGCTGATTTTTACTAAGACATGGTTGCGTCCTCACCTGGGATAGTGCCCCAAAAGGTATTTTTTACCAAGACATAGCAGCATCTACTGCTGGCATTGTGCCGCGAAAACCATTTGTGTTTTTACCGAGAAATTGCTGTGCTCTCGGTTGGGATTAAAGTTGTTTTTTTACAGAGACATTGTTACATTTTCTGCCAGGATAGTGCCAAAAAACTGGTTCATTGCCGCGTTTACAGCTGGAATTGTGCTCTATAACCTATAAACTATAACCAAGTGGATTTTGTGCCTAACTCTGACAACACTGTAACCACAGCATAGTTAAAATGTAAAGAAACCTAAAATTTCAATGTGTCTGTTACATATTAGCATACAAATGTATCCGTTGTTGACAGAAACGTACAATGCCAAAGTTAATTCTGGAGACTGACTTATGGTTTGACATGACTCCATGGGCATTATGATACATTTTTCCCACCTTGATATCTTGTAACTGACTGTCCCCTCTCATCAAACAGCCACCTTTTATAGCCACCTTTCAGGCCCGCAGGTGACTGTTTGACACACAAAAGACAGATTTTGTTTAGACTATCACTTTAACCTCATGAAAAATGATTTAGTGTCTTTCACCCACACTCTATTACATCGTTTGTACAAAGCAGCCAGCATATGGTGTCTCTGCACAGCTGCTGCTGTTAGGAATGTTCGGCTGAAGAATTCATTTACCACTGTGGTTAGACTCCCAGTGACAGGCGTGAAAGCTTGTTTTGTAGCCGGGTGTAAAAGCAATGGAGGTGAAGTTCAGCTATAATGCTCTGTGGCAAATTGATTATATATGAGCTGCAATGAGGTACCTGTTCAGAGTATTGATTGGGAGACAATTTCTCTGTTCAGTCCAAGGTAAGCAGGCAACCTGCCTTTACTTTAATGAACAGACAAAGATTTAGAGCCTGAGCACTGAATCCAAAATCAACCTTGAGGCCCTGATGGAAGAAAAATAAGATAGGAGGTCAGACGCATTTTCTTTAACTGGTTCATCTAATTGCTGAAGTGTCACCGAAGTCATGTGGCCATACTGCTTCCTCTGCCCCTCCTCTTCTGTTTTTTATTTCATCCCACACAGCAAATAAAAGCTTTGTGTTTCAAGGTTGGTATTATGCAATGTGCCTCTTTGAATCTCATTTTAGGTCTCTCAGTCTGTTGAGCTAACATGCTTTGTCATACAAATAATGTCACCAAATGGCTTCTATAATTTGTTATGCACTGCAATTTGTTTGTTGCCCAGCTTTATGAAAGTGGCATGCAAATTATTCTTCCCCTTCTGTTTTAGAGTAACACTGACAGGCACAGATGTGAGATACATTGAGAGCATTAAAGCCTCAGCCCCACTTCTTTCTCCTCGTCCTCCTCTACCTCCCCCCCAGTGGTTTGTGAAAGCGATCGCTTGTGTGAATTGGCGAGGGTTGCTGCAAGGCTTCATACAGACAGGCCAATAATGAGGATATGATTCCACAGTCCGCCATCTGGACTGGAAAGAATGGGAAGGAGGAGACGACAAAATAAAGAGGCAAAAGAAATGGAGGGACAGGGATGGGAGGATGCGAGGAAGATGAGAGGAGAACCGAAGGAGGATATAATAGTGTTTGTGTGGAGCCACGGTCCCCAGGCTCCGTCTGGACCCAGCGGCAACAGAAGTAGCATCTGCTCTGGGCGACAGGAGAGGCTGAATATAATGATGAGGAGATTGAGGAACGATATTGATTAAAACCATCAATTCATCCAGTTTTCTGCTGTCATGTTTTCCCACAGATGTGATTATATAGATGGAGGCAGAAGGGAAGGGAGAAGAAACGCACACAAAACATACATGACAGGACTTAGTGGGATATAATGCAGCCACACCACAACAAAACAAGTCATTCTTCAACATCAGTTTCTAAAACAATGGGCATTAGCATGCTGCTGTATCAGCCTCAGTCATGTGGGAAGGCTTTCACTGGATTTTGGGACCTTTGCTCTAATGCTGCGTGATAAGGCCGAGCCAGCAGTCGGTTCCAGTTCATCCCAAAGGTGATCAACAGGACGGAGGTCAGATCTCTGTACAGGTGTGCCAAGTTCTTCCACACCAAACACAGAAAACCTCTTTTAAGAACCACTTTTGTCATGTTGAAACAGGGAAAACCTTTTGCAGGTCCGTCCATATACTTTTGGCCTTGTAGTGTATCTGCATTCCATGATGATCATGACAGGTTGGTTTAAATTTGACAGCTGCTTTCACAGTCCGCTGCTGCACAAGCGTAGCTGAAGTACATACATTCATGTGAGACATGAAAGCAGATCTCAACAGGTGAAGCTGAGGGGGTGGATGAAATTCTACACAGCTCTCAGACAGCAGTTATGTGTCATATAAAGGGCATTTCAGAGTGTGTAACATGATGATTGGTTCAATGAAACATGTGCACTATAGTGGAGCAGTGAGGAGAGCTCAGCAGAGTGCATATTTTGGTTAGCAGCGCTGAGGTGTGTTCAGGGTGAATTCGAGGTAAACTCTTGAGGCGTAGGAAGTTCATATGAAGTCAATGGAAAGCAGGTGTGGGTAGTAAGTACTTTTCATGTTCCTTTATAAAAACTGTACTTCTACTCTCTACTCGAGTATATTTTTGAGCCAGTGATCTACTTTTTAACTCTACTTTTTATACCTTAATCACAAGGAGCTGTGCTCTAAATGGAGGGATTGAGTGTAGGGGGGGAAGAACACACTCTACTGCAGATGTCAACGTGCCATCTGCCTGGAAGAAAGGAATCCCTAGAAAGACAAGATGATGACAGAGCAAAATCCAGAACAAGAGGCAGCTTCCAGCAACAATCCAAGGCCACATTTGGCCACGCATTTATATCAGAATCTACAACAGTTACATGAAGTGCTTGTTGTGCCGCATGGATAACACGGAGATCTCTACTTTGAAGAACTCCTTTTCTAACCTCCACAAGCACCCTGAAGTAAGTTACACATACTGTAGGTCAAACTAGTTAGGCTGCTAATGTTTTTTAAGCAATGTCATTTAATTTGTCCACTGTAGGACAGATAGGGAAATGGAGAAAGGGATGTGAGGAAAAGAAGGGTAGAGAGAAAGAGATGGAGGCTATCCTCATTTGTTTGATTAGCCTTCCTGCTCTACTTAATTAAAAAAAAGTTTTATCAATAATTGCCTAAAAGATATTAAAATGGAAAGCAATTTGTACTTTGAGTAATTTCTTTATTAGGTACTTTTTACTTTTCTTGACCAAGTTTATTTAGTGGTAGTTGTCATTTTTACTTCAGTCACCTTTTATGGGAATGATTGTACTTTTACTTGAGTGTAGATTTTCAGTGCTCTACCCGTCATTGTTGTAATGACATAAAAAGATGCAAACAGAAGCAGATTCACTCAAGGCGGTGTGAACTGAGGCAAAACTTATCAACACGGGTTGAAAATCTTTCAGTGTTTCAAAAAGGTCATGCTTTTACCCGAGCTGTATTGAATAAAAAAGGAGTAGACACAGATAGTCTAGAGTATAATAACACAAATAAGTTGAGTTTCAAGGCCAATTCAGAGAAGTCAGGGTGTCAGTGAGGGTCCGCTTTGGTGCATGTGAATCTGGTCATCCACCCATGTCGGTGATGGATCGTATGAGCCCCTATGCAGACGTCTGCAATGTAGCCCATTTTTTGTGACGCCATGGACTGGAGGCATAGCAAGCGCACTGACTGCACATGCTCTAATCTCTTGCTCCACACTGAAGTCCAATCCAAAACACTGCTTTCAAGACTTTCGCCCAATGTTCACGTTCACCACAAAGTATGCCTAAGCCCATATCCTCTCATCTAACTCCCAATGACAAAGAAAACAAGCATATTGGCCACATAAAAATGCACGCACAAAAGCATATTTTGGCACATTACTGTGTAAAAGAAGGGGATGTAGCCACTGTAACATCAGCCATTAGGCTTTGGACTCTAGCCTCAAGTTTGGCAGTTTGGCCGTAGCCACCTTTTTTGGAGCCAGAATTCAGCATATTTGGACGAGAGAGTGTAGATGTGGAGAAGTGACGGCTGGTTATGACTGAGAACCCAACAGAACACCACTTAGGTAGTGCTTGCCCACCAATCACAAGGTAGCCACGCCTTAAAGCATACCCTGCTTTATCGTCTTTTTTACTCTATATGGGACCAGAACTGACATAATAAACGTCATGTGTTAAAGAAGACTTGAAAATAGTGATTGAGAGCATACATTCATTTGGAAAATGTTGAGTCATTTCCTTATAGACTGACATACAATCAAACTATTTTTGTAACCAGTTGAGTCGCCCCCTGCTGGCCATAAGAAAGAATGCATGTAATAGGCACTTCTGTATTGGCTTTACTTGTCAGATCCGGGCATTGCCAGTTGCTTTAAATAAAAGTATATAAAATTGTCTGAGTACAGAGAATATTCATTTTGGACATTCTCCAACCACTGAGTACATCTCACTCTTTTTTTGTCCACATCTCTACCATTTATTTACACATTTGTGTTGGTCTTGTGATGATAAACCGTTTAGAGTGTGAACATATGATAGAGTGAGCAAACAGTGGAAATACTGTAATCACTACTGCCTACAGGGAGTCAATCAGTCAGCAAATGCTGAGCCAAGCAAAGAGCAATGGTGGAATTAATCACCTGGAATAAAGTAAGGTCTGCATTTTCCGTTTTTCATTTGTCAAAATGACACAGAGAAAACAAGACCAGCAGTGATGATTAAGCACACGGTATCTGACACCTAATAAGTCTGAGATCTGATAGATGGTCCGGAGAGAGGGCAGAAAGAGAAAATGTTTCCAACCATGTTTTGGTACTCAACAAACAGCTGCTGGTGTAACGCTAGTGAAACAGGAGAATGATGCCAGAGGGCAGGAGGTCGTGATCTCCGTTATTGTTTCTGAAGTGTTAAGCTGTGACAACACACAAAAACATGTGCTTCACATGCTTCCCTCTCTTTCTCATCCCCGGTCTATTCCTCTGGCTACAGTTGAATCATGTTTATGTGCCCTCTGGCTCTGTGGCAGCTGCCCCTGTCAGGAGCAGATGAAGGGCTTATTTCTGTTGCCACTGATGCAGATTTGAAAGGCACACCGCTTATTATCGGAGCAGGAGAGCAGACATTTAATTGCCTGTGATCACAGTGTAATCAAATCTTTAAAACTGCAAACAGAAACAGTGACGCACTGACTCCTCAGCCAATGTTTCTAACGACGTAGGAGGGGAAAGTGAGCTACTACAAATTACAGACAGAAAAGTTGCAGTCCCGGCATCAGCCAAATGACAGCAGCATCTATCATAAAGCTTTATTAGGAAGAAGCACACGTACGTATGCTATCTGTTTCATGCACACAAACACACATCTGCACGCACAAAGACCTGTGCACTTTGCTCAGCCATTGTGCTAATCCCAAATGTTATTTCTGAAGGGGGGGAAAGGGCCCATAACACCGGCAGCTGTTCTCTGCCGATTTGTCCTCTGACTCTGACGTGACGAGCTGTCTACTCAGTGTGACTGTGTTGGTGTGTGTGTTTGTGTGTGTGTGTGCAAACTATTCCATACAAACTCCATATAAACAGTCGAAGTCAAACGTTTAGTAAGTGTCAAAGACGGTAAAACAATAACCTCTTCATGCTGTACTGTGTTAATAATAATTGTAATGTCACTCTAATATAATTTAAGGCCTTACACACCAGTGTCAGAAATTAGCAAGGGCCACGGGCCATTTGGCCCGCAATTTAGCCAAGAATGCCCCCAAAAGCCATGTTCCGGGGGACAAAACTGCCCTCAAATTTTCGAAACAACTACATGTATTTATATTTTTAACAGTATTACAATCTGACATTAAAGTGTAATTTTATTTTCATTAAATTAATTTACCGTTGCATCTACAACTCATTTTCCAGACATAATCAACGAGCTTGCACTGATTACGTGAGAGTAATCTGACAAAGAAGGGGAGGGGGCTTTGCTGTACCATAAGTATAAATTAACCATTTCTTGGGTGATCTGCATCTACACAATGACAAATTAATGAAAAATTAAGGTAGAATGAATGTTAAATTTTAAATTAACTTACTTCCAGGATTGCATCTAAGGAATTTAGTACTGCTATAAGTAGATGAATGGTTAAATCATCACATAATTTCATACTCTGTTACACACCCATGGTCCACCCACACAGGTGTTCTCAGTTAATTGCCTGATTAGACCTCCGTTCAGACTGTGAAGATGTGCTTGATTGATTCGGTCGTGTCTCTTAGGCCGAGCAAACTTACACCTCTATTATTCTTATTAGCTCGTACAGTTTGGTGATAGACCTTTTTAACGGCACATTTTGACGTGTCGTGGCAAGAAAAGCACAGGTGTTATTAATTTGGCTGACAGTGGCTCATTATGTGTAATGAGTCACTGTCATGGCTTACAGGGACACTTACATGGAACAGAGCCATCATTAATGTTATCAGTTCCACCCGCGCGTCTGCTGCTACGACAAGTCAAAATGTCCGCTGTGAAGAAGCGGTTATTCCCCACAATGCTCCAACCAAATTCAAGCTCAAAGGTCAAATTAGCCACAGTAACTGAGAACACCTGTGTGGGCATGCAGGGTCTTGTAATTGAAAGGTTTGACTGGAAGACTTTTATAACCACCAGATCAAGAAATATGAAGCTAAACTGCATGTTATGAGTGATGAACGGCTGTCATGATGGTAGCAGGACATCGGCCTTTGGGACTTCATATAACAGGACTACAAGTTCAATCGGGAGAGACAGAAGAATGAAGTAAAGATAATATTTAATACAGAATACAAGTGTACAAGTTAGCAGATTATTTGTGCTGATTTGGAGCTTGGACACCAGAGGGAGATATTTTGTGATCATCTGAACTGGAGCAAGATAAATCCCCCCAAGGAGTCCAGACACTGGTGGTGGTGGCTAATGACTGAGGCTGCTGACTGCTGAGGCGTATGAGGCTGATGAATGCGCAAAGATTAGTTGGTGATGGGGGGGTGGAGGGCGTGCATGACTACAGCAAGAAATGTGGCAGAAAAAGAACCATACAGAGAAGGTGTGTAGCTGTACTATTGGTTGCTTGTGAATCAGCTGATGACTCAATTGACAGACCCAGACAATGACACCTAGAGATAGTGAGTGAGCATGCCTGCAAGGGGTGAATGGCAGGGTGAGAACGTAACTTACAGCCGAGCATGAAAAGTATTGTCTTCCTGACTGAACTTTCACTAGAGCTTCATTTGTAAATGATGGCTGTAGTTAACATACCATCACCCATTGGTTTTTGGACTGTTTTGAAGACTCGAGTTTAGCATTTTGATTGTCGCCATCTTGGATTTTTTGAACCAGAAATATTAGAAGTGACTATATTTGGACGAGTGTGGAGGTAACCTTTAAAACTAGCAGCTAGCTTGGGTAGTACGTTGCATTTACAGTCTATGGTTAACCATGATAATTTTGTTAGCAAAAAACAAGCTTAAAACCATTAAAACAAAATGTACTTACCTGACATACTGAACATCTGACACCTGAGGGGGTCTTTTAGTCCAACCAAACACCAACTAAACTTTTTTAAGGCGACCAAAATGTTACAATTAACTTTCATGAACTAAAAAACACATTGTAATAGCAACAGCTATGGTTACATCTGTACTCTGTGAATCTGCGGTTATGCTATGGTTATGTTACCCAACCAACATTGTCACCATGGTAGCACCCTGTCAATGGAAGGCACCCACCTGTCACTCAAAGCAGCCATACCCGTAATTATACATAACTTTGAACCTTAGCAAAATTTAAACAGGTGTGATATATAAAAATTTACCCCCCGTACAGTTGCCATGGGTTTTGAAATTTGCGATAGAGACCATGTTTTTGTGTACCAGGCTGTAAACACGTTTTTTTCTGCTGTAAAGTTGGGCATTTTAACGTGGGAGGTCTATAAGGATCGACCCGCTTTTGGAGCCAGCCTCAAGTGGCCATTCAAGGAACTGCAGTTTTTGGCATTTCAGTCTTGGTTTCATTTTACAACCCCACAGGCTGCCACTTGAACAAGACATAACTTTGCAGACTGGACCATTCTTTGTGTCCAAGTTACCAGCAACTGTGTGCCAATCAGGCCTTTTTTCACACAGACATAGTCACAGCAGGAAATCATGTCGAGGGAAGTTAAGAAAATTAATATTGCATTGGTTTAAGCAGTCCTTCTAGGCTTAGATAACATAAAACACAGCAAGCAGTCATTAGTCAAGCTCTTGAGGAAGTGTCCCTTTGGTTTCCTGTATGTTCTTTTAACTTTGCTCTTGCACTTCTTTACTGTATCTTGAATGCAGAAAGCATAGCTACAAATAACTGTAAAAGAGCATGTAACTATGTAGATGTTCTTGTGTGACTGGGTAGTAAGGATCATAGAAATAGAATGAGGGTAGGAAGGACATTGAACTGTTTGCCATGGTCATTTCACTAGTACAAAAGAAAATGGTGATTGTTGGAAGCTGTTATGGTGACAACATACTGCATGTGGGTGGAGGAAGTGCCCAGTGAACATCGATTGAAACTGAGATGAACAACTGTAGCCTATTATAACCAATTTTAAATACATCTATTCACTGTGCAAAGATGTCAATACCTATTATCGCTTACAAGGCAGCAGTGACCCCTAGAAGACCAACACCTAGTGGCAACAGGATAGGCATTAATGCACACACTCATTCAGTTGTCACTTCAAAACCTCACCTCAGAGAGTACGCAATTAGCAGCAAATTGGTTTATACAGAAGTAAGTGCACTACTATAATGGATTTATTGCTGGGCCCATAGAGCAAGGGCACTACAGACTTCCAATGTCCAAGAGGCTAACTCCTTGTTCAGCACTTTGCTCACTTAAATGGGGAAAAAACTGTGAAGATCTTCTAGACTTTATGAATGTTATCAGACCAAATGGATCAAATCCCAATGGCAAAATGAGTGAAGTCAATTTACTGAGGTTATGATGCTCAAAAAAAATGCATCCACTGATTTACAGATGTGTCTTTAACGACTTAAGTCTGTGGAAAAAAAGTTTTTTTGGGTGCCATAGCATCACATGACTGACCTGGAAGTTGTAATTCCACATTTGGCCACTATGTAAAATTGGCTTCAAAGTCCAGGGCCTTCCCAGTCACAGTTTTTTGCAATGGCAACAGTATTGTACACATAAAAATGGCCACAGCTCTGACCATCCTGCTATGCTGTTTTGAATGGGAATGTCTGTTTATGACACTTAATGTGAACTGGCAAAGTTTGTGTATTTGCAAGATTTGCACCATCAACATTTCCAGCATGGCTTCCTTGCTTTCGGGAAGTTTCATAAGGTATGTAGTGACAACTCTGGAAAGAGTCAACACATTTTTCAAGAGCACATACAGCTGCATTTATATTTTTAACGAGGAATCATGAGTCATTAAAGTTGCATTACATACCAGGTGATTGCTTTAAGTTTTGGTGATCTAAGTTATGTCTCGCCATTCAAGCATGAGAAAGGTCTCCCAAACAAAATTTAATTTCCCCTCGAGGGACTAATAAAGGAATGTCTTTCTCATTTCTTTCTTTGAGCATGCATAGAAGAAGGGGATTCAGACTGGCTTTGTGGAGCAAGTGCTTGAAGACAGGACGATAAAGCAATTTTGAATTTCTATTTAAAAAACACATTTTCCTCTACAAACAGCAGGGTGAAGGCTGAAGAACTCTTTATTATTAATGGTCCTACACAAATATTATGCATAACATGGCACAAAATCACAATATGTTGTGTATCTAACTGAGATACAATTGTCATCATTAGTATTGAACAGATGAAATAGATTTTACACCTCTTTTGTTAACTCAATCTGGTTGTTACACATTGCTTAGCCACCATAACTGAAGCTTGGCAGGACTGTAGCATTGGGTAAGAAAGCATCAGTAAATCTAAGAGAGCACTGTTGGCTTGACTGAATGAGGAGATTTGACCCAGTACAGTCTGAGCAACACATATACAGTACTTAAAGCCAGCTGACAGCATAAAGTGAGCTTATGTAGTATGTAAGATTTAAAGAATGCAGACTTCAGGCAGCGTTTTCCCCTTTACAGTACTGACATCTCTGCAGCTGAAACATGAAACAGACGGACCTGAAAGAGACATAAAACTGCTCTGTATCAGTTGGGTGTCAGATGAGACAGAGAAAGAAGCCTTTGCCTTCCATGAGAGTTTTTTTTAACAAACTGCCACTTGTAAAAAAGTTTCTTTAAAATCCACCAAACACTTTCAGTGTTGTTTTTTCTGTGTGGAGATTGTTTCTGCTTTTCACTTTGTATGGTGCTCGTTATAATCATTGCTCTGCTTGTCTGGAAAGCAATTCCACTGTCACAACACATGTACCTGAAAAGCAGTTTAGCTTGTATTTGATTTTACTCAGCTTTAAAATTCTCTACCCTTTAGCAGAGCATCCATCCTCATCCTTTAAGCCAAAACAAAAATATTAAGGGATGGAACAAAAAGGGGTGAAATACATGCAGACAGGGATGGTTACGCTGTAAAAGGCCTAATATGAGAAAAATGCAGAGAAACAAGAAGAAGAGGCGAAAGAGAAAAAGATGTGCAGAGTGTGGGATTTAGTGGCATCTAGTGGTGAGGATTGAAGATTGCAGTTAGCTGAAACTTTTCCCATGTGTCACGCATGAGCTTGTCATGGTCCTGGGTTTGTTTATATTCTGTTATCTTGTGGACTTTGTTTTGGAGTTTCCTGTTCTGTGTTTCATGTTATTCAATCATGTTCAATCTGCTTCCTGTTTAAGTTTGTGGATTCTCTTCTCATGTGTCTGGTTTTACTTCCTGTCTTTGTGTGTTTTCCCGCCTGTTTTCTGTCACACCTGTCTCGTTAGTCCTTCCCTGTTCTCAGAGTCTTCCTTCACACCTGTTCTGTATTAGTCTTGTTTGCTCCACCTAGTGTTCCCCTCCACACCCTTGTTGTTAGCCAATCCCCATTTCCCTCCTTTTGCTCGTGCCCAACGACTCCAGCTGTGTCTCGTTCTTGTGATTAGTTTTCTGTGTATATATACTTGTCTTTCTTGTCAGTTTGTCATGTTATTTCCTGCTCTGTTTTCTGCCTGGTTTCATGTTGTCCGTTTTGGATTTCTTCCTTACGTTGATGTTATCATGGTTGGTTTTCAGTTTTGGTTCTTCTTTCTTTTGGACGTTCAATTACCTGGCTGTTTTTGAATGTTTTTATCAATTTTATTAAAGCTCACTTTTTGTTGCCTATTGCTCTGCATTTGTGTGCTTCCCTGAACTGATTCCTGACACAACTCATGATGAGGTTTTCTTTAGCGTTCAATGTCCAGGAGGTTTTTACGGTGGCCTGAATTATCTGCAGAGGTCTCCTCCTCTCCAAAAAAAAAACCAGACCCCTTGATTTGAACTGGTAAAAATAATGAATAAAACATCTCACGTTAAGTGTTAAGTGTTTTCTCAATGCTTTTCAGCTTGTTACAGAGGGGCTGTAAACTGGATTGACCAGGAGGGAAATGCAAATGGCCCTATCGACAACCAGTGTTTGGTCTGTCCATTCCGGGTTATTGTAGACAAATGGTGATGCAACACGGCAGACTCCATAGGAGAGGACCCACCTCCTACGGATATAAGCAGCTCATTCTAAGGAAATGACAACACACTAGTTCTTATTTTCAAGTGATTATACACAAAAGAAAACATGTTTATTATATTACAGTCACCAGCCACGTTATTGGTACACCTTGCTAGTACCAGGTTGGACCCCTTTTGCCTTCAGAACTGCTTAATTTTTTTGTGGCATAGATGGACCTTTTTCACAGCAGACATTTTGACTTGTGTCAGTAGAAAAAGTGCAGGTGAAATTGATAACATTAAGGATGGCTGAGTTCCATTCAGTGTCCCAGTAAGCTAGTAACATTTAGCCAACATGGACAATACCAGGGTCTCCCCTAAGTGGAACGCAGCTGTCATTAGTGTCATTGAACAAACCTGTGTTGCTCCTACTCTGACGTGTCAAAATGTCTGCCGTGAAAAAGGTCTATTGAACAAGGTGCTGGAAACATTCCTCAGAGATGTTGGTCCATATTGACATGATAGCATCACACAGTTGCTGCAGATTTGTCAGCTGCACATCCATGATGTGAATCTCCCGTAATTGGTAACTCTAAATTGTCCATAGGTGTGAATGTGAGCGTGAATGGTTGTTTGTCTCTATGTGTCAGCCCTGCGATAGTCTGGCGACCTGTCCAGGGTGTACCCTGCCTCTCGCCCGATGTCAGCTGGGATAGGCTCCAGCCCCCCCATGACCCCCAAGAGGATGAAGCAGTTAGAATGAATGAATATATATATATATATGTGTATGTGTGTATAAAGTATGTATATATATATATATATATATATATATATATATATATATATATGTGTGTGTGTGTGTGTGTGTGTGTGTGTGTGTGTGTGTGTGTGTGTGTGTGTACTCAGAGGTGGGCAGAGTAGCCAAATATTGTACTCAAGTAAGAGTATTGTTGCTTTAAAACAATATAACTCGAGTAAAAGTAAAAAGTATTTTGCATTAAAACTACTCTGAAAAGTACAATTTATCCAAAAAGTTACTCAAGTAAATGTAACTGAGTAAATGTAACTAGTTACTACCTACCTCTGCCCAAAGGTGCTCTATTGGATTGAGATCTGGTGACTGTGGAGGCCATTGGAGTACAGTGAACTCATTGTCATGTTCAAGAAACCAGTTTGAGATGATCTGAGCTTTGTGACATGGTGCGTTATCCTGCTGGAAGTAGCCATCAGAAGATGGGTACACTGTGGTCATAAAGGGATGGACACGGTCAGCAACAATACTCAGGTAGGCTGTGGTGTTTAAACCATGCTCAGTTGGTACTAAGGGGCCCAAAGTGTGCCAAGAAAATACCCCCCACACCATTACACCACCACCACCAGCCTGAACCGTTGATACAAGGCAGGATGGATCCATGACGCCAAATTCTGAGCCTACCATCTGAATGTGGCAGCAGAAATCCAGACTCATCAGACCAGGCAACGTTTTTCCAATCTTCTATTGTCCAGTTTTGGTGAGCCTGTGTGAACTGTAGCCTCAGTTTCCTGTTGTTAGCTGACAGGAGTGGCACCTGGTGTGGTCTTCTGCTGCTGTAGCCCATCTGCTTCAAGGTTGGACGTGTTGTTGGTTCAGAGATGGTCTTCTGCAGACCTTGGTTGTAAGCAGTGGTTATTTGAGTTACTGTTGCCTTTCTATCATCTTGAACCAGTCTGGCCATTCTCCTCTGACTCTGGCATCAACAAGGCATTTTCAACCAGAGAACTGCTGCTCAGTGGATATTTTGTCTTTGTCGGACCATCCTCTGTAAATCCTAGAGATGGTTGTGCAGCAGTTTCTGAAATACTCAGACCAGTCCTTCTGGCACCAATAATTATGCCACTTTTTAAGTCACTTTAATCACCTTTCTTCCCCATTCTGATGCTCGGTTTTAACACCAGCAGGTCATTTGACCATGTGTACATGTCTAAATGCATTAAGCTGCTGCCATGTGATTGGCTGATGACCTGTTTGCGTTAATGAACAGTTGATATAACTGTACCTAATAACGTGGCCGATGAGTGTATACCATTTCTGCCAATACATCCCCCTAAATCCTACACACTAGACCTATAAGTCGTCTCACGTGCCAAGATTTCACCTTATATTTTTCCTCCACAGCAGCCTGTGAAGCAAGACTGTGCAGCACTGATTCAAAAAAAAGGTGCCAGAAATCCTCCACGGGGATCTTGGTTCATGTTGGTCTGATAGCATCACATAGCTCCCTACAGAAATCTCAGCGATGCATTCATGCTGAGTAAATCCTGCTCCACTTTATCCTGAAAATGCTCTTTCCAGTTGAGATTTAGACCCTGTATTATGAACTAATGTCCTTGTCGTGTTTTCTGACAATGCTCGGTGGCAGGGTGCATTATTGCTCTGCAAGTGTTGATAAAATTATTTAACTGGCCAGAAAGAAATGCACCTTGCCGGGAATAATGTTTGATACACTTTCTTTCAGACGATGCTTGGCTGGTAAAAATGAATAAATAAAACCAGCCTGATGTGTGCCAAGAAATCACTGGCTTCACTATCAACCACCAACTTCAGGCCTGCACTGCTGGCACATGGTAGGATAGAGGCTGTGTGCATCAGATTGTATCACTGCCAACAGCAGGTTGCAACAAAACCCAAATCAGGATGCCTTAGTGGTTCAGCATTTGGATTCACTTCCCCGCAGTAGTGCAGCCAGTCCAAAACAGGGTTCAACAAGCTGTGTGTCCTTAGATGCCCTTCTGTCCAGGGGCGTAATATTCGGGGGGGACAGGGGAGGCATGTCCCTTGCTCTTTATTAGAAGCCAGGATTGGACCCCTTTACTTTACGTTATATTTACCAAAAAAAAAAGGTATGGGTGTCGAAGGCTTGTACCACCTTTATTGTCTTTTGCAGTTTCCTAATCAATGGCGATGGCTGATAATCAATGGCCTGAACTGTGCCAACATACCATCATAATATAGTTTAAATAAAAGTAACTTTCTTTTCAAAGATGAAGATAAGATAATTTGCAACATCACAGCAGCAAAGGGATAGTGCAAACAGGAAATAGAAAAAATAAAATACAAATCAATCTATAAATGTGTAAAGTAAGTAAACTGTACAAAAACAAAGAGCAGAACAATAAGCAATCAGTGTAAAACACAAAGCAACATAATAAGGAATCATTAACAGAAGCAGAATATAATAAAGAGACAAACTGAATGACTGATGTGCCATCATTGATCAGTGGAAATATTGATATTGCACAGTTTAACAATACTGATAACAATTTTTACTGATAAGCAGTAAAAAATAAAAGCAAACTAATAATAAATAGACTGAGTGGCAGAATTTACATTATTGCATGTGTCAAGTGTCGATATTTCGCAGTTGGTATATACAGATACAGATGTTGCACAAGTGATGATCGATAGTCCAGAGTTTTCATATGTGTGGTCTACTGGGAGCAGTGTTGGTTGTATAGTCTGACAGCAGCAGGAAGGAAGGAAGAACCTGCGCTGTCTCTTCTTCAAACACAGCGGGTGAAGCAGCCTGTCACTGAAGGAGCTGCCCAGTTGCTGTCAAAGTGTCCTGCATGGGGTAGGACATGTTGTCCATGAGGGATGACAGCTTGGCTTTCATGCTCCTTTCTCCCACCACCTCCACTGGGTCGAGGGAGCATCCCAGGACAGACGTGGCCTTCTTTATCAGTCTGTTGAGTCTCTTTCCAGCAAACCACTCCATAGAAGATGGCTGATGAGTCATAGAAGGTCCTAGGTAAGGCTCTAATTTTATTATTCTTATTATGATTATTATCATTTATTTATTTATTTATTTAATAGGGCAGATATAAGGGCAACTATTAGTGGACATCTGAACTAAATCCAAGCAACAGGTGAAAAAAATCATGAGAATAAGTAGCTATCCCCACCATCTCCAAAGTGGTTTTTATTGCGCACTTTTTAAGCTATGGGGCGAGTCAATATATTGATCAATTTCATCTCTTTTTGCCGTTTAAAACATTTTTGTCTTGGCCATCCATTTCATGAAGGGCACACACATCAAAATTACGAAAAAAAACCTGGGCGAGTTTTGTTCTACAAATGGCAGAGCCCTTTTGAGGATTGTGTGCCTGTAGCTCCCGACTGTGTCCCCTCCACCTCTGAAATCAAAATTCTGCCCCTGCCTCGCTGTGTCACTGTGGTGTGAGCTATTGAAGCAGGACTGCTAGAAAACAATTGCAAGAATCATTCTGGCTGACCGCTCTCTTTAACAAGAGTTTCACACAACTGCAACTTCGGGATGTGTTTTGTTGCAAAGTCTGAACTGCAGACGGGCTGTGACATTGGTGTGTCTGGTATGTCTATTTCCTAGGTATATGTACAGTATGTGTAATAGTATATACCTCTCAAATGTTTTACCAAATAGGGTGAATTAAGGGTGATTGGGACATAAGGTCAAATGGAACAGTATGACTATATTTTTCTTAGCAATAGCTGTGAAACCACATAATCAAATTGCATGCTCTCGTTGGTGTGACATCATGTAGGTGGGTGGGGTAAGCATCAAACAGGAAGTTGATCCTGCAAGATATCCACCTTATTTTCAAACACGGAAGTAAATAGTGATCAACTTCCATTTTTTTTGTGCATGACTTCCGGTCAGCCGCTTTCCCTCATGCTTTCCCTTACCGGAGCTAACGGTGCAAGCTATTTTTTTTTCAATTTTCAGTTGTTTATGTTAGTCAATCAGTTAGTTAGTCTGTGTATTTTGTATAGATAACTGTGCCCACGTTTCCGTTATAACGGAAATTTATTCCCTCTAAACGCAAATAAATCGCACGTCAATCATAAACTATGAACCAAAAAAGCACAGTCTATCCCGAGTGAGACAAACTGCTTGATCCCTATCTCCAGTGTACCAGCAGAGAACCTGCAGAACCGAATCAGCGGAAAAACATACCAGGCTACACAGCCTCTCTACCTGAGCAGCTGAAGCTGCGGCTCGCACCCTCGACACACAGACGGTGCTTCTGCATGCCAGCCAAAACGTGTGCGCAACTGTGAGAAATAAATATGTGAGGTGTACGCTGCTTTTCTATCTTTTTTTTCCCTTTTCTTTCTTTCTTTCTGTCAGCGACATACACTCCTAACATAGGACGGGTTGTTTTAATTGACTGAGTTGATCATTAAGCCATAGTGATGCACGGATCGGCTCTGATAGCACCTGAATCAGCATGTACACATCGACTATCCAGCCGTTACAACATGATTGAGCTAGCAAAGCAGTTGTGTTGCTATGTGTGGTATTTATTCAGTTTTGGGAAATGACGATGTCTAGAAAGCATCAGTGGCTGCAGCTGACAGGGACAGCTAACACTAGCAGCAAATCTAACATCAGGACGTCATTTGTTAAAAGCCTCCCGTTGTCGGATACGACATGAAACTACTCCAATTAGCTCAATCATGTTGTAACTAAGACATCCGCTGGAGAAAATATTTTTTTCATGGGCCACTTTGTAAGTTTAGTGAGTTATTACAGACACGGCTAACGGCTAACAGCTATCGGTTAGCCCAGCTAATCTATGATAACCATGTTATTAATTACACACAGAGAAAATACTAATGTTTGTTCAGTCATTGTGTTTATAGACTTTACAGACATCAGATTAGTCTAAATGGTGATATAGTGATGTGAAAAATGTGATATATACACATATATATAGCTAAACTCAGCAAGGTAAACAACAAGTCGATTCCCATTTACACAGTGGTAAGAGTGCTGGACTGGAAGTGTCGCACAAAAAAAACGGAAGCTGGCTGCGTTCTGTTTTGACTCCGTGTTTCTGTGAAAAATAAGGTGGATAAGGTGAGGAAAATGGCATATCCCCAGTCCCCCAACATGCTTTGGGTGAATGGGGCAGCAAGGTTTTCTGTGACTAGGACAGTGCTAAAAGGCTTTGATAATAAAGTGAATTAACCTTGCAATAGAGAACCACTGTGTTTGCTCAGTATGCTCTAGATAAGTGGTTCCCAACCTCTTCATGTGTGCAGAACCCTAATCAACCATAAAAAGATTTATGGATGTGTTGGGTTTTGCCAGGTGTACCAGCCTGAGTCAAAGGATGTGTTCATCAGACTGTTTGTGGGGCTAGGAGGACAGTTCTTAATACATTTTAGACCCTGAAGCTCGTTTCCACTTAAGTTAAATGTATTCAATTAATTTTTTAGCCTAAGACGTTTTTATTTAACCAAATTAAATGTATTTAATGAAATTTGGTGGGAGAGAATTGAGGTAGGATGTGGGAGGGAGGGGGTTGTTGCACCAGTGAGGAAAGGCAGCTTTATTTTGTATGAACTGTGGACAGACTTCAGAAATAAAGTTTAACAGAAATGTACATGGAGTCTTAATTTATAATGATGAACAGGAAAAGAAAAATATGCATGTTAAATTATTCTCAGACCAGGGTCCAACAACAACACAGTTGTGCTCCATTGACTCTAATGCAATCGTTTCAGATTTCCTTCATTTTCAGGCTGGTTTTGTGGATTTGGAGCTAAATGTTGCGCCTGGGGCACGTCGTGTATTAATGATACTCATTACCTGGAGAGGTTGGAAAAAGATATACGTTTCTTCCCTGTTCCAAAACCAAAAATCAAACCCTGAAAAGTGTAGGGTTAGCTAGCTAGCTACTGAAGATATAGCCTACTGAATGTATGCACATGCTGCTTTTGCTTTTTAATGGTTATAACAGTGAAACAAAGACCGACCCTGCTGTACAGGAACCAGTGAAGGGAAGCAGGGAAACTTTGCTGATATTCAACCAGCTGTGTGTCATCGCAGTGTGTGCAGATGAACGTTGTTTGACTTCCCTCGAAGATCCCTGAAGGTCCAGGTGCTAGCAACATCACCGGGGCAAAGCCAAACACCGTTCATCTGCACACACTGCGATGCCACACAGCTGGTTCAATATCAGCAAAGTTTCCCTTTATATTCATTGTCTTGTGTGGCAATCAGCAGTGATGTGGTGGTTCACTTTTACACTGTGATCTGTAGCCTATAGTTCGGCTTTAGCTTCTAACTATCTTTGTCTTTTTAACCTGTTGTTGCTGCTGAGTCAGTTTGACATCCTGGATATATCCTTCAAACACAGACTGTAGACCCCTCTGTCTGCTTCTCTCTGGAATCACTGTTTCAGTTTTCCAAAAATATGATAATATTACTTCAGGGAGTGCAGTTAGTCACAGTGTGGGCTCCATGCTTACTCTGACAGCTTGTTGGACCATCACACAGGGGCGGGGCTTAGAAAAGATCAATTCACCCTACATTTTGTAGAAAATATAGTTTCTGCCTCCATTATGTTCAATGGCAATACTCGAATGAATGGAGGACTGAGCTATTGTATCATACAGAGGCCACAGGGATGTGGTCAGGGTGTGTCATAAGTGTATAAGGGGCAGACAACAAAGGCATTGGGAATAAAAGAATAGTTTGACATTTTGGGCAGTGTGCTCATTAACTTTCTAAAGGAGAGTCAGATGAGAAGATTGATGCCACCGTCATGTCTGGACGGTAAATATGAAGTCTACTAAATCTCCTTTCAACCCTTTTCATGAGACTTCTGATGCAAGTTAAAGTTATTACCGATCATAGAGGCTCCACTCAACGTCACATAATGACACAAAATTACGAGTTCATTGAGTATAGTAAAATTTAAGTTGCCGCTCTGTGTCTTGCTCTCACATTTGTGCCCACTCTTTCTCTCTCTTGCTCTCCATCTCCCTCACAGACTTTTTTTTCTTTTTTTGTTTTTTGGATGAGGCGGTCAAATGTTGTTTAAACGTCAATAACATTAAATTAAATTCCCATCCCTATAAACACCAGTTCACTGATGCCAAATAGCGTCTGGCCTGTTTTCAACCCCAATCTGATTGACCAGTGACGCAGGTTAAAGCCAAGACGCTGTCGGTCTGAACAGAGTTTTATTCTGCCTCTTGTTTGTTAACCTTTCTCAGTCTCTTGAGCTCCCTCTGACTCTCTCTGTACTTTAAGATAATGTTCTGAACATCTTGAGCAATGAGTCTGCAAAATGTAAGTTTAGAGAAAGACTGTGAACAATAGAGAACACACTTCCTAAAGTATTACTTATAAAATGATACAAAAGATCATCGTTAACTATAAATAGTCGTTGTCTCCAAGGCTACTGATAGTTTCAGTAAAGCACTTTAGTGTGTGATCTCAGCGTCTGAGTACTGCCACTCACATCTCAGCTTCTACATGATGTTAACAAGCACGACCTCCTGATGACACACTAGTCAGGGAATTAAGTGGGACAGTCATAAATTCTTCGCAGCATTTGTCAGTTTTCAGATTCCTCATTAGTCCACCCTCCTCTCTGGGATCCCTCAGGCAGACCACTAATGGTTTTTCCTCGATAAACATTATTAATATACAGCGGTGGCATGCATTAACATTCATAATGGCCCACTTTCTCTTCGTCGGCCTTTGCTAGCTTCTGGTTTTGAACAGAATTTTCTTCAAGTTGTGGGATTAATGTCCAATAAGCCCTTCTCATACAAACAAGGCTTTGAACACTGTGAGGGAGTCAGTGCAGAGATGTGTTGGTGGTGGTGTTACTTGTGTACATTGCTCGACATTATTGTGCATCGATGCAGCCAGGATTATTTCCACCAGTGCCTCCACATCATGATGTCACTGATGGGTTGTTAGTTAAGGGACCTGCTCAGCCCAACACATGCTCGTCCACAAGACCCCTTCAAAATGATGCCACTAACCATAATCCACTAATGACGCCAAAATATCCCAGATACGACCACTGCCATCTTGCACTGATGATGTCATTTGGAGTCTCCAGCGGTCTCCACGGTCTTGAGTTCCTGCCCAAACACCTGTTCAACCAATCACAAGCAGTGCCACTGATCACAAGCACACCAATTTGCACCAGTTAGCACACACAGGTGTCAATCCTGATGTCAACTTTACATTGGTTTTGTAATGTGGCCCATGTCCCATCCACTAACATGGCAGCACATTGTGACTCCGACCACATCACATATCAACGTTTGGTCATGGATTTTCCAAGTCCATTCTTTCAAAATACACTTCTGTTTTCACAGGAAATTTACCATTTACATACAGTCCCTTAAAATAAACACACAACGTTTGTACAATACTGCAGATTTACATTTTTTTCCTTCAACAACAAAAGCACGTACTTGGGGTTAGGCAACAGAATCATGTGGTTGGGTTTAGGAAAAAAAGAAACAGGGTTTAGCTTTGTAATCTTACGGGACACAAACATCACTCTAACGGATGAAAGTCCGTGTTTGTTGGACCCTCCCACCCGCCTTACTTGGACTTTTGTTGCCTCAACTTTCGTTCGTGTCCCGTCCCGTTTCCCCCTGATGCCACCAAGCACCGTTTAACTATAACAGCGACTGGCCATGTATCATGCCGACGTTAAAGGACACCTTTTGTCATCAGGTGCACCTCCATGATTAACTTCTCCTCGTCCATGTTGTCAACAGGGTGAAATGACGTCTGAAAACAATGTGTGTGGAAGCACACACATTGACTAGAATTGAAACGTATCGGCTCTGCTGCCCTTCCGGAGCGCAGACGCAACCAACACGCATCTGGTGGAATTTGGGGGTAAAAGCCCGATCATACTAGCCTTCTGTCAAATGAAACTGCCCCCATCCAGTTCCAAAAACAGGATATGATATCATAACTCTGACGTGGATAATAAATGGAAATACATTAAAACGGATTGTTTACGTGTTTACTGCCTGTCTCCTATCCCTAACAAAGTAGTTATTTTAACCCAAAACACCACATTTCCCTTAACTAAACAAAGGACTAATTTTACCCCAAGCAAGATTTTTTCCTTAACCTAACCAAGTTGATTTTGTGCCTAATGTTGACCAAACATTAACCATACTGTTGTCATACAATCACAGATTTATTTATCAAAGGTGATTTCCAGTGGTTTGAATGGCTTTGATAAATTATGTCACCCTGGTGATATGGGTGTATGTACTATGGGTTATTCCTTCGAGTCTCCAGAGTTGCACACTTACAAAAGATTACATAAAGTGGTCAAAAAAATCAATCAGAGAGCCCTTACATACCTCCCATTCACACAAATAAAGTGAGGCTAGAGGGTAGGGGCTTTTCTCATGTGTCTATTTCATCCCTCCTTCTCGTCTCTGTTTTCCTGCCTGTGACCCAGAAATCGATCTCAGCGCATCATGTTGAAGGATGTCTTAATTCCTAAAAGGCAGGACAGACTTAGACACAGAGAGAGGAGGTGAGGTGAGGGAAGGAATCAAGGATGTGCAAACTGTGAAATGAGAAAGGCCTCAGGTGTGGTGGCCCCCTGATGGTCCTGCAGGTGACAGAGGAGTGGTGCAAAGAGCCGGGACAACTGCTGGATACGGCAGGTATTACAAGATCTGGAGTGACAAGGAGTGTTAAGACTGACGGGCCGAAAACGGGCAGAAAAATAAAGCTGTCGCCATGACAGCCAGGTTTTTGAAATGGTATAATTATAAGGAGCAGGCCAGCATTTTGTGACATCACTGGCTTGACAGTACCTTTTGTCATAAAGACAAGCAGACTCTTGAGACACCGAGTCTGACAGCCAAAACAAGAGTTCACTAACTTTAAACGTTACTTAAAGAATGGTGGTTGTTTAATTTAGTAGTACTGCTGTGTTTCTGTTCCTTTCTGTTTTAGAGTCAGGTGAAAAATGTCCGCAGCACACTGGAGCTTACACAGACAGTACCATCAGTGATAGGAAAGTGCTGTGAATTTAATGATAGGCATCAAAAGAATAAAGAGAAGAGAAGGGATTTATCTTTACCTATTAAATCTTAACTCCTCCATGCTGTGCAGCTCCGAGACTGTTTGCTCAGTCAGATTTTCTTCCTGAAATAGCTCCGCTACCTCATGTTTTGCAAAGGCGGACACGTGATGATGGATCATACAGGCTGGATCTGTCTGAGTGTTAAGATGGACGTGTGCAAATATTAAAACGAGGCACACAAGCCCTCTTGAGCCCGAATCCAGCTGACACAGGGGCTCACAATAACATGCTTACGTCTAACGTTGTCATTTCCCTGCTGTCATTTCATTGTTTTGGTCACATTCTCACATGGGCGGGTCTGTGATCATAAAGTATGCTGCTCTCTGATCAAGCAGGGGTCACATTTGCATTAGTATTAATGACAACACTGAGGTGCAGCTCCTGACCGTCATACTGATTTTTGGCAGCAGTCTGCACACAGGGAATAATCTACTGCACACGTAAGCACGGGCAGATTAATGGACAATGGGGCCCTGGGCACAGATATGCAAAAGGCCCCACCACCTCTTCCACATCAGAGCAAAACACAGACTTTGTGGTGGTTTTGCTCCTTGTTTTGTGTTTCCTTGTAGTCTTTATGCACCTTTCGTGGTTTTGTATCTCTCTCTGGTCATTATGTGTCTCTTTGTGTCTCTTTGTGGTCACTTTTTGTCTCTTTGTGGTTACTTTGTGTCTCTTTGTGGTTACTTTGTGTCTCTTTGTGTCTCTTTGTGGTCACTTTGTGTCTCTTTGTGGTTGCTTTGTGTCTCTTTGTGTCTCTTTGTGGTCACTTTCTGTCTCTTTGTGGTTACTTTGTGTCTCTTTGTGTCTCTTTGTGGTCACTTTGTGTCTCTTTGTGGCTCTTTGTGGTCACTTTGTGTCTCTTTGTGGTTGCTTTGTGTCTCTTTGTGTCTCTTTGTGGTCACTTTGTGCCTCTTTGTGGTCGCTTTGTGTCTCTTTGTGTCTCTTTGTGGTTACTTTGTGCCTCTTTGTGGTCACTTTGTGTCTCTTTGTGTCTCTTTGTGGTCACTTTGTGTCTCTTTGTGGTCACTTTGTGTTTCTTTGTGGTTACTTTGTGTCTCTTTGTGTCTCTTTGTGGTCACTTTGTGTCTCTTTGTGGCTCTTTGTGGTCACTTTGTGTCTCTTTGTGGTTGCTTTGTGTCTCTTTGTGTCTCTTTGTGGTCACTTTGTGGCTCTTTGTGGTTGCTTTGTGTCTCTTTGTGTCTCTTTGTGGTCACTTTGTGTCTCTTTGTGTCTCTTTGTGGTTACTTTGTGTCTCTTTGTGGTCACTTTGTGTCTCTGTGTGGTTACTTTGTGGTTCTTTGTGGTCACTTTGTGTCTCTTTGTGGTCACTTTGTGGTCACTTTGTGTCTCTTTGTGGTCACTTTGTGTCTCTTTGTGTCTCTTTGTGGTCACTTTGTGTCTCTTTGTGGTTATTTTGTGTCTCTTTGTGGTCACTTTGTGGTTACTTTGTGTCTCTTTGTGGTCACTTTGTGGCTCTTTGTGGTTGCTTTGTGTCTCTTTGTGGTCACTTTGTGGCTCTTTGTGGTTGCTTTGTGTCTCTTTGTGGCTCTTTGTGGTTACTTTGTGTCTCTGAGTGTGTCTTTGTGGTTACTTTGTGCCTCTTTGTGGTCACTTTGTGTCTCTGTGTGGTTACTTTGTGGTTCTTTGTGGTCACTTTGTGTCTCTTTGTGGTCACTTTGTGTCTCTTTATAGTCACTTTGTGGTCACTTTGTGTCTCTTTGTGGTCACTTTGTGTCTCTTTGTGGTCACTTTGTGGTTACTTTGTGTCTCTTTGTGGTCACTTAGTGTCTCTGTGTGGTTACTTGGTGGCTCTTTGTGGTAGTTTTGTGTCTTTTTGTACAGTAGACATTTTGTTTCTCTTTGCAATGAAGGCATTATGTGTCATTTTTAGTCATTTCGTGTCTCCTCGTGGTTTCGTTAGTTATTTTGTGTCTCTTTTTGTTTGTTTTGTGTTTCTCTGAGGTCGTTTTCCTTGTTTTTAAGTTGTTTTGTGTCTCTGCAGTTCATTTACACTTTTGTGTCGCTTTGTACAGCAGACATTTTGTGTCTGATGTCATTTTGTGTCTTTTGGTCATTTTGTGTCTTTTTGTGGTTGTTTTGCTTGTTTTAGTATTTATTTTGTGCCTCTTTGAGGTTGGTTTCCCTGTTTCTGAAGTTATTTTGTGTCTCTTTGCGGTTCGGTTACATATCTGTGATAATTTTGTGTCTCTGTATAATGGAAATGTTGGTCTTTTTTGGTCATTTTGTGTCTCCTTGTGGTTGTTTTTGATGTTTTTATGTTCATTTTCTGTCTCTTTGCAGTTCCTTTGGTTGTCTTTGTGGTCATTTTGTGGATCATTGTGGTAATTTTGCATCTTTTGTACAGTAAACATTTTGTGTCTTTTTGTACATTAGACATTTTGTGTCTCTTTATTTAGTAGACATTTTGTGCCGCTGATTTAATTCTGTCTCTCTTTGGTCATTATATGTCTCCTTGTGGGTGTTTTGCCTGTTTTCAAGTTATTTTGTACAGTAGACATTTTATGTCTGGCATAATTCTGTCTTTTTTGTGTCTTCTTGTGGTTGTTTTGCAGTTCCTTGCATCTCTTTGTAGCCATTTTGTGTGTTTCTGTGGTTGTTTTGCCTGTTTTTGTGATTGGTTGGCATCTCTTTGTGGTCATTTTGTGTCTCTTTAATGTTGTTTTCCCATTTTGTGTCTCTTTGCAGTCCCTTTGCATCTGTGTGGATATTTTGAGTCTTTCCTGGTCGGCACATGTTAATTTGAGTGACATTTTGCAGGTGAAGGCCAGGAGGGCTAACTGACACTTGGGCGCCTCAGCCTATGCCTGGTAGGCCTGTACAGTAATCCCTCCATGGGTGCTTTTAACAGAATTTTCCGAGTCCAGTTTTAACTGTACGTGACAATAATATTCAAAGCACAATCATTTTTCCAACAAAGATTCAAATTTTGTAGGAGCAGTTCTTTGTAAATGATAGGAGCTTTGTGGTCGGCACTGCAGCTAATACACCTAATATATTGTCCCAGTGCTTTTTAAGCTTAAAAAAACAAGATTCCTTTGTGAAAAAGTTTCAAATTTCCCATGTATTTATAAATTCACATTCAGTGCACTGTTTGTTAGTTAGTGGTATCTTGATCAAACAATTTCAATCCAGATGGTGTGGTGTACTGCTCCTTTTATATCGTGCCGAACCAGCACAATGCCTAATTTTGTCCCCTGGTGTTTGTGTTCCGTTTTCTCTCTGTTGTTTGTGTGTGTTTCATCTTGTGTTGGTATCACTCTTTGACACCTCAAACACTGTATACAATCCAAATTTACAGTACTGGGGAAATAAGTTGCGTTCCTGTAATGAAAAGTTTTGTCTTAAAATGCAAAACTCCTTTTATCCCTCCTAAAATAGACAGTGGAGATGTGATTTAAACCAGCGGAAAGATGTCAACTACAGTAAATATATAAAAATGAATATATTCTGTCTGCTTGTGAGGATTAAATTACATTTAAACTGAATCGGTGGTGGGGAAGAAGGGGGTGCAAATGAAATACAGAAACTAGGAGAAGAGAGGAATTTCAGATTGAGGCTGAGACGGGAAAAGAGATGAGGAGACAAATTAAGACCGAGAGAAGGAAGGACTGAAGAATGCAAAGATGTATGGGCATCCCTGTTTTACTCGGGGGGAACAACTGAATAATTGATAGAGAAAAAGATTAATGTGAGGGGGTGGCGTCAGTTTATGATATACTAAATTAGACTAAAGTTTAAATAATATGCCATTATCACAGCACTCATTAAAGCTATAAGCCACGAGAGGTGTTACTCTGCTTCTGTGTCGCACCTAGCAACGCCCCATGGCTATTCTAAAATCACTGTACACCACGGCATCATATGGCGTATGCCGCCATAAAACAGTTACTACTTATACCTGCCAAAGTTTCATAAAACACTGGCTGTGATTGGCTGTGGCTTATAAACTTTTTTCCTCAAGACTGAGGGCCCTATTTAGATGGTCTAAAACGCAAAGTGCCAGGCGTGCAGCGCATTGGCGTGTCCCAGTCACTTGCTAGTTAGACAGCGCATTTTCAGACTGTGCGCCATGGCGGAGAGTCTAAAAGGGTTGGACTTACTCTGTGAGTTAGTCATGGGTGTGTTTTGGGCGTATCATTCAGTAAGCCAATCAGAGTGTCACCTCTCATTCCCTTTAAAAGAGGCACGATTGGAGCGGGATTGGCACCGTTTGGCACACGTAATGAAAACTCAACCTGATTTGATTAACACAGCTGCAAACTAATGAGTTCACATCCCTCTCAGCCAACCACAAACAGCCACAGCATCAGATAGGGAGTATATATTCAGCATCTGTCATCTTAGAAAAGTCAAAAGAAAAGAAACAGAGTGAGACTGCGAGAGAGAAAGAGAGAGTGCGCACGCACGAGGGAAACGCTGTCAACAAATTGTAAATTATTCAGTTTATTTTATTTTAACCCGGGAGGTTAGAGAGCCCAGCTCCCTCTCCAGCATCCTGAACCCCCCGCCTGAAGGTGCAGGAAGGGCTGGTCCCGTGGCTGGTCCCGTGGCTGGTCCTGTGGCTGCACCTGGGCCGTCTGGTCTGGCTGCGTGCTGGCTGCGGAGCTGGGGTCATCCTCCTCCTCTTCTTCCTCCTCCTCCTCCTCCTGACAAAATGATCTTCAGTTTTATGTTCTAAAAGCCTTTTTTTTACATATACATTTGTACTTGTAGGGCTATAAGTTTACGTTTTTAGTTCACAGAAGCTGGTTATTGTTGTGTTTATGTCAAAATTCACTTCACACACACACATACTCATACTCATATTTGCTAATTTGCTGATGGGAACATTAGTTTTGGACCATTAGACAAACAAAATTTTCAACATGACTGCACTAAAGGAAAAGATGTTGGATCACCAAAGTTCTTGCAAATCATCCTGAGAGGGACATAAATGTGTGAACCCAATTTCAGTGCAATCCATCCAACAGTTGTTGAGATTTTTTCACTCAAACCCACAAGAGTCGACCTCATGGTGTGACAGCTGTTAGCTCCAAACCTCGAGAAAACTCTAAGTCAGCCTGGATAAGATGTGGGTTCAGTGTGTTTTGTGTGAACTGTCCCTTTATACCAAGGAGATGCAGTCGAGTTGAGGTGAGGACATTATTTACTCTGTGTGTGTGTGTGTGTGTGTGTGTGTGTGTGTGTGTGTGCTTCTGTGTGTGTGTGCATTTTACAAATGTGTTTAAGACTCGGCATCTCACAGTAGAATTGGCCATTTTCTGTTGATTATGGCTTCATTCACAGAGTGACAGAGTGACAGGACTGGCTGGGAACCAGTGACAGTGTGTGTGAAAAATGACTTGTAATAGGCTATTACCGCACACGAACGCCTCATCTCCAGCAGTCTGCTGCTGGGATCTTCACCACCACTGCAGGGAATACAAAACAGATAGAGAGAGAGAGGGAGATGCAGAAAGAAAGAAAGAGAAAGATTGAGATTGATTGACTGGCAAAAAGAGGTAAAGATGCCAGGAATCAGAGCTGGACAGAAAAGCTCCAGAGATTTGGTGTGTGTTAAAGGGAGTTAGAGGGATCACTTTACCTTTAAAAGGGAGGAAAGGAATGCTCAGCAGTGGGCCCGGTACAGAAAGATAATGCTAGGGCTTATTTACCACCATGCTCACCATGTTTTAAGGCCAGGGGGATACATTCACAAAGCTTCTTTGTACTGGCAGTGAAATTTAAAATTTCTTTTGAAAAATCCTTTGATATTCCCCACGAATGCGCTGTTCAAAAACAAAATAAAAACCTAGAAAAAGAAAAGCTGCCCAGAAAATTATTTATACTGTTAGTTAGTAAGTTATTTATTTAGTTGTGTTTAATCCTTGGGACAAACGACAAGTACAAGTACAGGAATGTTAGGGCTGGTCAGGTCAGTACCAAAAGCTGAGCACGTGAGGTTGGGGTGGTGGAAGGAGCTGCAGCAGCAAATGCCCTTAACAGGAAGATATCAGCAGGGTAGTCAATAATACAATACGACTATGTTTCTAGTGGGAAGTGTGAGGTTATAATGGCCAAGCTGTGCACCTGTATTAATGTGACTGGAAGGTACCAGTCACCTGGCAGACAAGCAGCTGGCAAATGAGCCACTGAAGGTAAAGCATGAATGAATACTCCAGTACTTTGGCTCTCTGACCAAATGCCTTCAAAATGAACTACTTTCCCAAGCTAATAAGCTAATGTTAGCATACTAAGGCCTGTACACACCAATTCCATATATTACCTCTTCATGAAGGTCTCGGTCCAGTTGTTCTGGTGCCCACCTGAGTGTGATAGCTGTGTTCACACCTGCCCAAACGAACTGCACTTACGCGACAAACAAACTTGAGTTCGATCGAACCGAATCAAACAGGGCAGGTGTGAAAGCACCCTAAGTTGCGTGCATTTAACTGGTTTATTCATTGCGGATATTCGCCATACAAGACAAAAGGTAAAGGCAGATTTGCTCCCTTGCTTCTCTCCGCTGGAGTTACCTCCCCGGCTGTCACCACTCTCTGCCCCAGCGGCTACCCGAAGGGGCCGAGCTGTCCTCCCTCTCTGTCTCCACGCTGTTGCTTTATCTCTCTCATCTCTGTCTGTGTGCGGTCCTCATCCTCTGTGACATCCCCCTTATCATCATCTACCTGAATGTTACAATCTGACCTGTTGAAATTAGGCTATCTGAGCTGTGAAATGATACTGTGCACCGTGTTCCTCTCTCTTGTTGCTGATGTGTCCTGCAGGTTATGACACATTTTCTCCAAGGCTTCTTGCTCAAACAGCTCTCTAAAGGGTTATGAGGGATGCAAAAGAAGGAAGCAGAAAATTGAGCTTTTTCTGAACATTCTTATGATGAATGAAAGTCTCTCAATCAGCGTGTGAATGTGATTGACACAATGTGGGTAAATGGTTGTATTGTTTATACATCTGTATATGTTCTGCTATCAAACATTGGCATTTGAGGATGTGATTTATACAATACTCATTGGACAGGACTCAGAGTTGATTTCATCTCATTAGTGGCACCAGCTGACTGATTCATCGCACCTGGTAGTCATCTGTCTGTGTCTATATCTGTTCTGTGAAGCACTCATGTCAGTAGCACTGATGATAGTCAAGGATTGAAACATTTGCTGCTGTTTTTATCATTTTTTATCATAATGTTTTGCACTTTGAGCACTCTTCTTTTTGTGCATAGATGTTTTGAATAAACTGACATTTTTTGGCATCGATCTCAGCTTGCGAATCTTTTTTCTGGCTGTCCAGCTCAGTTGAATTGTTGTGCGGGTATTTTTTCCGCCACCATACCTTGGCAATAACAAAGATTTGCTGATCTCGTCCTCTGCTCAGAGAGGAAGTAGCTCTCGAACCTCATTGTTTTCCCAGTTTGTTGACATTTTCTGTTGCTGTTCTTCTTCTTTGAGTTAGCTGCTAACTGCTGCTAGCTGCTTTTTAAATTTACCAGCAGTAGGTCGCACACACAGGTCATCAAAATGTCACACCTGTTCAGTCTGATCCCATTCTGCCGACTGTCCCCTTTACACAGACGTTGAATCGGCACTGTTACTTCCTCTGCTACTGGCTTAAAGTCGAGACAACTCTGTCCTCCCATTCCAGAGTAGTACCTTTTGTGAAGAACGTGAGACGGAATAACAGCGTGAATTCCCACCTTGAACAGGCAGTATAAATTAATTTAATTTGTTAACTTAGGTTCGGGAGTGGGGCCATGCCTCAACCACACCCCTGATTACTTGCCAAGCCTACTTATACCTGGTCAACCCATTCTGCTCTGTTTGTCTCAGATTTCTCGACCCCCCTTCCCTTTCCCTTCCCTTCATTCATCATCTTCCCTACCTCATTCCTACCAACATTCCTTCATCCTCTCTTCCCCTCCTCCCTCATCTCTCCTTATTCAATTTGCTGCATACCTCTCCCATGTCTCATTCTAGGTACCGTCTTGGGGCCTGTAATCAGCTCAGGTGAGACGGAACCCCCACACTGAGTCTCCCTCTGCCCGATCTCCAGTATGTCCTCCCAGACCAACCTAACAGAAGACATTCTTCTTCCACCTTCACCCCCCACCTAAATCCATTCCCCATCCTCAACAACCAACACCTCCTGAATCTTATTATCTTACTATATCTTACTATATAATGACGAAAACTCTGTCTGTGTGTCTGTTCCATGTTTTTCTCCTCACTGACTTGGTCAGTCCATGTGAAATTTGGCACAGTGGTAGAGGGTCATGGGAGGATGCGAATGAAGCAATATTACATCAATTGGCCAAAGAGGGGCGCTATAGCAACCGATTAAAATTGCAAACTTTGAATGGACATATGTCATAGAGACATGTAACTTTGCACAGAGATGCCTCTCCTCATGAGGAACAAATCTGCCTCAAGAACCCATAACTTCCAGTTATATAGATTTTCCACCATTTTGAATTTTTTGAAAAACACTTCAAATCGATCTCTTCCTAGGAAGTTTGACCGATCTGCATGAAACTCTTTCTGTTGTTATAGCTGCATGAAACTCTTTCTGTTGTTATAGCGCCACCCATGAAACTCGCTAAAGTTCCCTCTTGGCAAAAGTTGGAAAACTTACTAAAACTGAGCTTCTATAAGGCAATGAATATTGCGGAGGGCGTGGCTCATCACATAAAGGTGTATAACATCTCAAGGGTTTCCCCGATCACCACGCAACTTTGTAGGCTTATGACCACACATAATCTGAGGGGACCCCTCCATTACTGACCCCATCAAACAAAATGGGGGCGCTAGAGAGCTAATTTTTTATCTAGGCCTAACCGCCATATTGATTTTTACTAAATTGGTAGATATGTAGAACAGGACGCCTCAAGGTGACTGGAGAAATTTAACTCTAATTGGCAACTGGGTGGCGCTATAACAACAGAAAAATGCTTGAAAATGGCTAAAATGCGACCAATCGCTGTGGCTCCCCCTGTGGCCAAATGTTGTTGTTTTTTTCAAATTTTTGGTATGACTAAGTCATGGTATGGTATGCTGTACTCAATGGGTATGGACTAGTTACAGTTAAACATTTAAATTACTTATTGCTTGGTCTTTGCAAGTGAAAAGGGGCTAAAGGAACTGTAGTTAAAGATAAATTAAACTAAATTTTGATTATGATTCTGTGCTTTGATCCCAACAGCAGCAACAATGATTTTTGCCTCTGCCTAGCTATTTCGTCCTAGCAACGAACAAGACTCACAGGTACTGTAGCTTTTCAAAATCATCCATGATGCCAAACTGGCGGAAAAACACCAGATTTGTCAGAATGGAAATCAAATTAACGAGCAGTCATAACATACGCCCAGTATGACCCTGGGCATTGGCTGTATAGGTGATTGTTGAGGGTGCCGTTATCCATGGGGGGCACCACAGATGGGGGAAGAAAAAAGAATCAGAATGTTTATCTTTAAGTATTTTTGACTAACACTATTACTACAATTATTTTTGAAATATTACATAAAGCTGCAATAACATTGCATAGCAAAGTCTACTAAATAACCTGGTCTCCTGTCGCCCTCTGGCCCCCCTCCCCAGCTGGTTACACTTTACCTGCTCTCTAGGGGACATGGGTGAGTTATCTAACCTCACATGATCCCTGAAGGCTCGCCTAGGGCATCCAATGTGCTAGAGCCACCACTGGATAAGCCTACATTATTGTTACATTATCCATGAGGTTCCTGTGCTTCTGTGTTTAGGATATCAATAAAACAAAACTCTCCAAGTGCAGTTTACTACATGACAACATCGCCCCATTTTTAAACACTTTGAGAACTTTCCTAAAAACACAAGATAGTTGCAAAGAACTGTATGTTGCTAAGTTAAAAGCTCTTCAGATAAAGTAAAAAGGTTAATAAATTTCCAGGCAGCGCACAGAGGAATAACATGAACACTGACCCTCATGTGCTTGAAGTGAGCATCCTCTGTGTGGCTGCTCTGTGTAATGTAACTTTAACAGCCCTCCAAAAAGTGCACAATATTTCACATCTGACTCCTAGCTATCCAAAAAGAAAATTGTTTTTGAAGAGAGAGGTGCTTGTGCCGCAACAGCTCTCTGTTTCTATCTCGTACAAACAAAACCAAAACAATCCCACACTGGGAAATGAAATGGAAGTGGTCAAAGAGCCCAAACCCCAAATGGATCTGGCTTACTGGTTCCCATCTGGACACCACTCAGTGACAATGAAGGCTTTGATGAGAAACTCTTTTCCCACTGTTAGCTTTGGTTTTTGCCTCCGGGCCTGACCTATTGATAATTCACTCATTTGTTTCTTTGTTCGTTTGGTGTGCCTTCTTATTGTTCTATTCATGTTGCTTCTCCCAATTTCCTTTTCATGCATTAAACTGAAAAGTGTCCACAGGGTTAATTGTCTGTCAGTGTATTAACACCTTTAATAAATCAGTGACCTGTCCTTCTGCCTTTCATACAGAGCGCTGCTGGGATCGGCTCCAGCTCTTCATAAAGAATGAATGGATGGAAGGGAAAATTTCTAAACCAATTCTGTGAATATCTGTGCTGTTTTCCATTAAAACCAGAAACTATTTCAGTGCCATTCACAGCGAGCGGCATTCTCCCGCCTGACCCAGAGCCTGTCCCACAGAGCCTGTAAGTGCAGGCTGTGGCACATGTGAGATCCTAATGGCAAGCCGTCACAGCAGCCCAGTTTTAGAGTAAGATTTTTCTTTTTTTTCACCTGGCTGTTAGTCTAAGCTCCTTATCCTGTCTGCCTACTGCTTCTCTGACAAATATGTAAACACTGTAAGCACTGCATGCACAATTGGAAATTGTTATTTTTTTCACTTACAGAAAAAAATATAATTTAATCTGTGATTTAAAAACTATGAGGCTTGAGAGTAAAGGATATGATATGCAAGTTGGTTCTGTATGTAATGAATTGTGTATCTAAAGTCCATTTTAGAGTCTCTTTGCTTTTTTTGGCTCCTAGAAAACAAAAAATATATATATCTATGCAACAGACTTGATATCTTAATATTGTGCAAAGGGATTTTCCACAGCCTTCATAAGACTAACACCTTTAAGCAGCTGTTAATTAATTAAAAACACATCAGCCTGTACGTTACCCCAGCAATGGAAAGAAAAAAGGGTAAAACCATCTGGTCATAATTTGTAGGCTACCTTCATTCACTATGTTGCCCTAAGCTAGTAATAGTAGCAATAAATAAAAGAGCACTACCGCACATTTTCCACAAGACATAATTACCTGCCATCCGAAATGACAGAAATAATTCATGTCACACACACCTTCCCTTATGTAACAAATGTTTCATATGTTGGCAGGGAAGAAGGAAATGGATGTTTCTTTAAAGCCTCAAAGGAAGACTACAAGGGAAGGGATTGTGATGGAGCAGTGCTGCCCAGCCCAACCATGCATTAATAGACATCTAATGCCGGCAGAACTGTAAATTTGGAGGTTCAATACCTTAGATGTCTTTATATGTCCGCGCTGGCGACAGCTGTGTCCAGAGGCCTTGAGGGAATTTACTCCAATTTGGCACAAACGTCCACTTTGACTGATGAACTGATTAGAATTTTGTGGTCAAAGGTCAGTGTGACCTCACAAAACATGTCTTGGGCCATAATTCAAGGATTCATACACTAATGACGACAAAGTTCCCTACAAATGTCTGATAGAATAAAACAATGAAGTGATGACATTTTTTATCCAATAGGTCAAAGATCATCTTCACCGTGACATCGTAATGTTCTGCAGAAACACGTTTCTGGCCATTATTCAATATCATAACTCAGGAGCAGGGGGGGAGACATTTAGTAGGATGTTAAATTGGTGACATTAATCTTAGCTGTCCACCTTGAAACTATGATTGTGTAGATGTTCTGTGCCGCTGGGGGGAAGATGTGTGTGAAGCATCAGTGTTTTAGAATTTGTAGCTTCTCATCAATGCAGCAGCATTGATATTTGAAGCATTGCCTACTGTCATGGGTACATATGAGCCTGGATGTAAACTCTAACTGCAACTTGACTGGGGTAGTAATTCAGGTTTTAATTTTGTCTTTTAATATTTTTTTTATTTGGGTTTAGTTTGCATTGTCCTGGTCCATTAATCTAATATTCCATAGTAAGATATTTGCCTTTCACTGGTGAACAGGAGCGAACTGAGCTGCAATAACATAACTGACCAGCAAAATTCGGTGATTCTCTCATAAGTTGGCCCGTCCTTCACTGTCCCCGTCATCTGACAGTTAATGGACTCGTTATGTGCGAGGACAAGGAGGGCACGCAATTCTTTGTCTCCCCAGTTGCTCATCGTTACTGTAGTGTCTGTCAAGTTTGCGTTTCCCTCTTGCTACTAGCTGCTCATTCCTGCTATCAGTTGTTTCCTGTTTATCCACCGCCAGTGGGTCACACGTGTGGCGTCATAAACAGTCTGTGGTTGGGTTTAGAAAAAAGACTAGGGTTGGCTATACAATCATATGAGAAGCCAACATCGACCTCTTGGGAGAAAGCCAATGGTTGTTGGACCCATCCACTATCCTTTCCATCCATCCTACTCAGACTTTTGCCTCCTTATCTTATGTTGTTGTGCCGCCATGTTTCCCCCTGATGCTGTCAGTCACTGTATCACAATAACAGTGACCAGCCGTGTATCATGCCAACATGACAGGATGGCTTTTTCCGTCAGAATCTGACGCCTGAAGTCACCGCCCAAGTGCAGGTATTTGATGACTTCGGAGTGAGGTGGTTTGGTTTTAAAGCCTGGGCTGCAGCCGAATAGTCCTTTTCGCTTAGGAAGGTTTCCAACTGATTAAAATGTCCTGGAAGTATCTGAGTGGTGGCCGTGATAAGGGCTGTTTGAATTCCCTTAATGTTAAGGAAACATGCTTCAGTTCTTCCTTTCTTATCTCCTTTAGTGTACACACTGGACCATCCTTTACAAAAGGAAGGGAGATAATGCTGTCCCATAATTCCTTGTGGCAGCAATATTTATAGCGGCACACCATATCAGGACCATAAATGGGACCATAGTTTACAAAATGAACATCGTGCTTTATTGAAGAAGACTTAAAATTATTGATTGAGACCATGAACCCATTAGGAAAATTATTACTGAGGTCATAAATCAAGTGAGAAGTAGGGTCACTTTCTCATAGACTTCTGTAGAAACGGACTTCTTGCAATAAGTGGAGTCGCCCCCTGCTGGCCATTAAAAGGAAAGCGGGTTTAAGGCATTTTTCCATCTGCTTCATTTTTTAAAGACAAACCCTTGAATGCAGTAGTGAGTTATTTATTTGCGTCCTCTCTCTCGCCCTTTACCTGCTTCCAACCAATGATTTTCACTCTACATTAAACCAATCAGATTTTGCCACGATCTCTGTGAGCCAATAATATCTTGCTGCCAAACTGAAAAACTGCTCCTTTCTCCGCTGCTGTCAGCTGTCATGTCAGTGTCAGATCGATGTGACCCTTTTCCATGTCATTCATCTCCATCACAACCAGCATTCATGGATCCTTCCACTGAGCTCATCAGAGGTCCGGCTCTATATCACATCCATCTAGCTCCTCACCTCATCTCACCTCATTCATCCCCTCACTCCTATAGTATCTAGACTCCAAGTGGGGGTACTCCTCTACAGCTTATAGCATGACTACACCATCATATCACAATGGAGAAATCACCAAGGACTCCTAAAATATCTCTTTAAGTTTTCCTGTTCTTTTTATTAAAGGGTTGTTGTATTAAATCAGTGTAAAGGAGTTTACACACACCTCTCCTTCATTCATAATCAAAATGATTATCCGTTTCCCATAACCTTATAAACTAAGAACAGAAATATATATGTGAGAAATTTTGTGCATCTGTGACTTAAAGTTCTCTCAGTAAGAACTTTACTTTTCTGTCACAGGCACAATTTCAGTTCCATAAATCATGAACTAATGTAAGGCTGTTGAATTTCTTTCCCTGGTGCATCTATCATTTAGACAAATAACACCTTAGCTGAAGTTTTTTTACAAACATGGTATATGTCCAATCACCAAGAAACTGTATCTGGTGCGAAGACTCCAACTTGAGGCGGAGCAGTAAATAAATGCTGCAACAATGATGAATGAGGCTGCTGTAATCAGTCAGTCATCTGACATTTTGCAGTGGAGAAACTTATGGTGTTAGTGGAAGACTAACTTTTGTGTAACTGTGACAAAGCTTGTTATATCACATCATCTTTCTTCCACATCACGAGCAGAGGAATGTACTGACAAGGATGTGTGTGAGAGAGAAAGAGCATACAAATTTGAACTGCTCAGAGTACCGCCGGACTAACTGGTGTTAATTGTGATGAATTATGTGCATGGGGTCTTTAAAACATCCATCTGGAAAGTAAATTCGCAGATGGCTTATGGCATGCTTTACACCCGACTTCTGCACTAACCAGCCTCCTGAACTCGCTCGTTAGTTACTGAGGCTGACACCTGAAATGACCTCAGGAGTCGGGCAAGAGGACTGAGTGAAGACTAAGAAGATGAGGAGGATGAGAAGAAGAGCTATTATCATTGAAGATGTCACCTGTTATCATGTATCCGACCACTATGGAAAATATAAATACACCGTGGACAAGTCCAGACAGAATATCAAGCATACAAAGTTTGCAAGACTGCATCCAAGGTCCAGACCAGGCCTCAAGGAATGGTGCTCAGCCTTGCTTCCGATTATTCCCAGTGGCCACTCACAGAATTGCAGCAAAAAAATCCCCTGCTGTCCAAAAAGCATTTTCCCTACAGATAGGCATTGTAAAAGAGAGGTCTGTAAAACTGTTGAGAGGACACCTTGGACTCACTCCAACCTTGTCACATATCGACGTTTGGTCACGGACATGTCCAACTTCAACGTGCAAGGTACCCTGGGTGCGTTGGTTGTTCATGTTCTGGGACACCGTGTCAAGTTCTGCCTGTTACATCAAGATATACTTTGGTTTTCACAGGAAATTTAACATTTACCTACAGTCTCTTTCAAAATAAACGAACTACGCCAGTACAACACGATAAATTGGCTGTTTATTTCCTTCAACAACAAGCACACATGGTTTGCTTTAGGCAACAAAAGCATGTGGTTGAGTTTTGGAAGAAAGAACACGGTTTGGCTTTATAATCTCACGGGACGCAAACCCGCTCTCCCTGTTGAAGGTCTGGGTTTGTTGGACACATCTACCACTCCTTCCACCCGACCGATCAGACTTTTGCCACCTTAACTCTCGTTCTTGTCCTGCCACGTTTACCCTGATGCCACCGGGCAACCGGCCGTGAATCATGGCAACATTAAAGAACAGCTTTTTCATCAGTGTCTGACGCCACAAGTCACTGCCCAAGCGCCAGATTTCGATGACTTCAGAGTGAGACCAGGTTGGCAAACATGGTCAATAATGACTCTTTGAATTTTTGATTCATGGTGGTTTTGTATTTGTAAAACTTTCCTTGAGCCAAGAAAAACATTTTTTATAAGCCATACTGTCATCACAATGTAAGGTCTATGAGCCAAGCAGGAAGTCACAGGCAGGGTAATGGAAGAAATACTACTGTGCATATTCTAAAAAAATTTTTGCATACACACCTATGGGGTGCTGTTTGTAAAGTGTCTCACGTTGAAAATAACATCAACATTTTGCCACATTTAGCTTCAAACAATGTTTAAAAAAGTATTGTGAATTTTTTAACATCACCTTTTACCACATTTACAGCAATATTTGTTAACTTAGGAATATATTAAATAGTTAAATGTAAATATTAAATGTGGCACCTAATGTTAAATGTTAAATCTAAATATTAAATGTGGCACCTAAATGTTAAATGTTAAATCTAAATATTAAATGTGGCACCTAAATGTTAAATGTTAAATCTAAATATTAAATCTAAATGCTAACGTCACCTTTTACCACATTTACAGCAGTATTTGTTAACTTAGAAATATATTAAATAGTTAAATTTAAATATTAAATGTGGCACCTATATGTTAAATGTTAAATCTAAATATTAAATCTAAATGTTAAATCTAAATGCTAAATCTAAATATTAAATCTAAATCTAAATGTTAAATCTAAATGCTAAATATAAATATAAATATAAATGTTAAATCTAAATATTAAATCTAAATCTAAATCTAAATGCTAAATATAAATCTAAATGTTAAATGTTAAATCTAAATGTTCTGGGTGAAACTAAATATTTAGCTAATATGCAAATTCACACTGCCGGTCACCGGAAGTACCAAAATAAAAGCTCGAGATGGTCAGACTGTGTTTATAGAATCAAATATTAAAACCAACTTATCGGGGGGAAATGAACAATTGAACATACATTAGCGTGATAATAACTACCTAAAATAACAAAAAACATGAAAAAACATGAAATTTTATTTGACGTGTACTTTGAGTTGTTGTGGCAAAATGTTGATGTTATTTTCAGCGTGAGCCACTTTACAAACGGCACCCCATACACACCAGGCAAGCAATTCTACTGGACTGAAAAGGCACCATTTTGGCATCCAGTGATTCGTTATTAATTATAACAATAACTTTGACTAATAAGAACCTAGCCTTAGAGATAGGGTAAGGAGATTGGATATTTGGAGGGAGCTCGGAGTAGAGCTGCTGCTCCTTTGCATGAAAGGGGTCAGTTGAGTTGGTTCGCGCATCTGATCAGGACGCTTCCTGGGCGCCTCCCGTTAGAGGTGTTCCAGGCATGTTCCGCTGGTAGGAGGCCCCGGGGCAGACCCAGAACATGCTGGAGAGATTACATATCTCATCTGGTCTGGGAATGCCTCGCGATCACCCAGGAGGAGCTGGAAAGTGATGCTGGGGAGAGGGACGTCTGGGGTGCTTTGCTTGGCCTGCTGCCCTCGAGACCCGGCTTTGTATAGGCGGTTGAAAATGGATGGACGGATAACTTTATGTATCGAGCACTTTTTACAAAGAATGCAATGAAGATGTAACACAAAAGCACAAAGGACAGCAAAGTTAGACAATAAAAAGTCAGTCAGTTATAAACAAATGTATGGAAGTCAAGGTAAAAAGTACAGAGACCAGTAAGAATAGTAAAAATTTGAGATTTTTCAGCTGCTGTTTAAAAATGTTCACCAAGTCTGCATCTCTGATTGCTTCTGGAATGGCATTCCAAAATTTTCAAGTATAGTTAACAAAAGCTGTGCTGCCTATTTTCTTGTGCTTATAACTGTGTGTATTTAAAAACCCAGCTGTAGAAGATCTGAGAGCTAGTGAAGGATTAGAGAATGACAGAGAGTCTGCAATTATTGTTCATCTATGGCCCAGACACAAGTGCACATGAAAGATAAGTTCACACAGACATATCCACTTGAAGCAAATACATTTCAACTTGAGCACAAAATTCACACTAATCCTGGAGATGTATTTGATTTGATTTTAATTTGATTTCACTCTTTGTGACGGGCCCTTTCTGCTCCGTTCCTTCACTGTGTCTGTGCTTTCTCATTCCAGGGCTGCAGACTTTGATTAGTGCAATCAGCAGCATGGGACACACTTAGCCCTGTTCGACCCCTGCATATAAGACAGAGCAGCAGTCGGGCCTGGTGTTGGCAGACCTTTTTTACAGCATAACACCCAGACAGCACATTTTTACTCATCTACTGAATCTATAGATTTGTCCTGTCTATTTGTGTAACTTTTGTTGATTAGCTTTTTTGTTAATAAATCACTTTAATTGTTAATTTATTGTGTGTCTCCCACTTTTTCTCCAGTCGAAGAGCCAGGCTGTGAAACTTAATTATCGGAATATGTTCTGAAATTTGCCCTGCATCCAAAGATAAAGACTTTTTTTTACATAGGTACACGTATATACAGAAAACCCAAACAACTTCAACTATGACTCCATCTCATGAGTGTGACTGAGTTAACATAAATCATGATGTGACAGCAGTGAGCCTGATCTCAAGTTATCTCATTAATCATAGAATCTGCTCATACATGTTTGCTCTTTTCTCCCTGTGTCCATTTCCTTTACGCACTGCTAACTCTACTTTTGGCAGGAGGGTGCATGTGTCCAATACACATGATGCTGCCAGCCTCTTCTACAAAAGGAGCTCTACCAGGTGGGTGGTTTATATTTTCCCCTCTCACCATGCAATCCTAACTGTGATCTTTCTCAAACCATACTCAAGTATTTTATGAAATTTTAAGACTTTTTGCAACTGCCATTGGATGTATTTGCATCCAGTAATAATCATCAATATGATGATTTTTGTAGTGGATTCAAATTGCCTACCTGCGCATGAGAGGTTCCCAGGAAAATGATGCATGCATGTAACCCAGGGAAATTTTTTCTCATTGATAACGGCCCACTGTCTGCTGTTCATTCTCTTCACACACATCCAACTTCCGTTTCTTCACATTAAAAGCGTTTAACCAGCAGCACACAGTGGCATTTATTTCAATGCAACTGCAGGAAACACAATGTTGTTGTCACATATGTTCGCACTCATTTTGGCATTTTCTTCGTGCCAGAGGGTCATGGAGCCACGTTGAGCTGTTAGATGAAGAGCTGCAGGCGACAGACTATACACCTCCGCCCCCCTCAGCACAGGACAGCTTCTACTGTGCTCTGTTGTTGTGCTGGAAAACTACTCACACCACGTACAGCATGAAATCAGATCTCAGCCACAATTATTTTTGACTGACTTCTTTTTCAAAACAACATGAGATTGTTTGGTTGCGCTGTAAACAGACACACCAGCCGCTCATCTGTGGTATTTCTGACAAAGAAGCTGCTGCTGAGCGCTCGCTGTGGTATAGAAGCACGCGTGCTGTTGCAAACACAAATGATCCCTCACTGCCTTCCCATCCAAAACTGAAGTTAAGGTGAAATGAAAAATACCTTTTTTAACCCTTTGAGATTACATTGTGTGCAACCTTTTACAAGACATGCAAAAACAGCAGATAAAAAGTCAGCAAGATAAGGAATAAAGTAACATGAAATAAATGATAAAGTAAAATAACAATAGCAAAGCAGGATTACAGTGAATAAAAATCTGTGTAAATTATGGATGTGGCGGATGGCAGTCAAAATCCAATCATGTTTTTTCCCTGTAAAATAAGCTAGTATCACAAATTTCAACCAAGTATATGATGTCATCCACCCATCAATTAATCTGGAATTTTAGCCACATAGAGCTAATTAGCTAGTTAGCAACAGCATGTTACATCAGAGTGTCTTTCTTTCCCCAACTTGTTGTGGTTACAGGCGGCAACTAAAATTCATTCTCTTACAGAGAGTTGTATCTGCGACAGCTCCAGATTTCGCTCAAGGCATTTCACAGTGGACGGCCTCACCAACTTATGTTACATTAAGCCTACAATGTGCTTCATCTTTCTTTCTCCTTGGTGGATGCTACTATCCAGTCAGCGTCACACCAGTTGAGCCTCTCTGTCATGACACACCTACTTTTCAGTGATCAAACCTTTGTGTTTTCTAAGCAATGTGGCTTCAGCTGATTCATTCAATCATTCATCTTTTCCTCATCCTCCTCCTGATCTAACAGTGAGGGAGGTGAGTGTGATTTTTATCCCAATGGCTTAACCAGAAGTTAGTAGGTTGGCCACTATAAAGGCCAGAACAGCAAACGCCTTGTGTCAAAAAATATACCCATATTATTTTCAATGTAAAGCCCCACACCGGCGGCGACTAGACTTGCATTGGTGTTCCTTGACGTGCCGCCCCGCAGAACTTAACACCACTATCCTATTTCCAGCCTCACTGCTCCTGGAATTAAATGCACTTTTCGCCCACTCGCTCTATGCTTGTACATACCAGCTACTGTAGCATCTCTTTTTCTCTGCTCCTGTAGCAGCTCGACTCCTCACCTCGCCATGGATGCACAAAGAGGACTCTGTTGCTGTTGCTGTGTCTCGTGTTTGACAAAGACCGAATCAAGAGAGACTTGTTGTTGAGGTGGAGAAATATCCCAACCCACAATCACGTCATTATAAAGACAATGGCCACAAAGATACTTCCTGTTGAGTCATAGCTGTTGAAATCAGCTCTTCAGGTGATAAATCAAATTTAACTCGGGGCTCTCCACACATGATCTTAAGCTAACGCTGAGGTGGAGGAGGTACAGATCTTTCAGTAAAAGTAGTAATAACTTTGTGTGGTCGTCCGTTAACGAGCTGCAGCGCGATGTATCCGGTGGGTGCTAGGTGCGGCAGTTGACGCGCATCACATGATGCTGATGATGTCACATAGCGCTGGTGTGTTTTCATCTTAAGTCTCCAGTGCTCTTGCTCTATGGGCCCCACAGTTAAATCAAGCTTTTTTGGCTTCATGCCCCACTGAGCAACTTTCATAGGAACGACTGCGGCACTGCAACCAATGCTGTATCCATATCTCTTTATACATCCATGGTGTACACCGATCAAATATTCAGCTCCTTCGTGCCAACTACTGTTTCACTGGGCCTTTAAGGTAAACACTCTCTTCTCAGCTGATAGCACAAAACAAATTCACTGAGTGTATCTTGTAAGACTGTGAGAAACTATTCACTGAAGTTACAATGGATGATAATATCCTTTGGAAATCAATGTCGGAGGAGTGAATTCGGCATGCCTGATAAAAGGGTAACTTTTTCACTGATATAACAGAAGAGAGAGAAAGAGGAGGAGAGTGCCATAGTAAACGATAATTGATGCAACCCACTGATGCACAAAAGCTGAAATAATGTTTGGCCTCTTGTACACTCTCTGTATTTGTGTGGGTGTTCTACCTTCTACCTTCTGCAGTCTCTCATAGAGTAGTTACTGTGTTTAAGCTGCATAGCGTAGCACATATGTTGAGTTCATTACATCGAGGCAATTTAAAACACTCCTGCCATCGTCAAGGATGTCAAGAGACTTTGATGGTAATGGAAATATAACAGTGTTTGCCAGGTAATGTGCATAATTTGTAGCTAAATATATGGATTTCCATTTCGAGTCTTAATGGCAGGAATGTAACAGATACAAGGTGCTGCTATTCTACAGGAATAAACATTAATTGTGATAGTTTGTCCACCAACTTCTTTGCTCCTCTCTCTCTCTCTCTCTGTCTGAGTAAACAGGTGGATAAAGACATAAAAAACACATTTTCTGTATTTAACCTAACATCACTTGTAAGACAGTTCTCAAAAGATGCTATATGGAGTCCTCCAGAGCTCTTTAAGGCAGTGCAGCAACTCATGAATCTCCATTGCAGCTCCCCAGCACACGACAAGCAGACTGAAGTAACAAAATCTGTCTGCCAGCATTCGGCAAATCTGTCCATGTTAGGGGGAGAGCAGAGGAACAAAACGATGCCAGGGCCCTGTCAATTCACGTAATGATGATAAACAAACAAAAGATGGCAGCCCGTCTTCCATCAGTGTATCAAAATCAGACAGCCATCTGTGTGAGGAGTGATGCAGTCAGCCTGGTCTCCGTCTACCTGCTAGTTACTCCTCTGCTGAGTTATTTATATTCCCAATAATGATGAGGGATGTGTTTGTGTGTGCAATTACAGATTGAGACTGGACATGATCTTTTCATTCACCTTGTCGCATGTTTCCTTAAACAAATACTTCAAAGCATCAAGAGTGTTGCTGGGATGTCAACCTCGACACATCATTGTTTACTGCGCATACTTTGAATTACAAAGGAAAACATCAAGAATAAAAACCATGGTGAAATCCTTTCCAGAGGGCTTTGATGGCTGTTAATTTATACTTTTTGCCTCTTGATATTTTTGCTTGTATTTACAGTTTCAAGCAGCAGTGTGTAGGATTTACCGCAGAGGTCTCTCCATCTCCAAAACAAATGGACACAGTGATTTAACTGGTTTGCTGCAGATGGCATTGTGACGTTTGGGTTGTAACCAAGAAAGACAGAAAGATGGGCACAGTGGAAGAGGTTTATGGAGAAAATTAGCTATCATGTCAACAACTTGGAGTCCAAAGTGATTTCACAATAACACAAATTCCAAAAAATATGCATAAAGCTACCACATTCAGAGCAAGAACACTTGTTACATAGATCACTATCTGTAAGATTCAGCCTGAATCCACACTCTGGTGTAAAGAAGACTGTACGCAAACTTAAAATTAATCAGCTGATGTGTAAGGTTCTTGGACGAATAGAAAACATAATTCCATATCCTAGGCCAGTCCAGGTCCAATCCAAGGTTGTTAAGGTCTCTGTCTCATACTGCTGTAATAGATAGGTGGTTGAGATTACGTTTCAATACTTTATCATCCACTGATGATGGATACATACATACATTTCACAACTATGGAGGCAAAGTCTGAGGTAGAAGAACCACGAGGAGCATGGAAGGGACTAAGACTCCTTGAGGTCTTGAAAGGAGCGTAGACCTTGCTGATTATAAATATCTTCAAGAACTTGTACACCCTGATTAGACCACTGGGGGAAAGTAAAATGCTCAGAGCCAGTCAAGAGAAAATAATTATTCCATAGAGGAGACAAATCATGAAATCCACAGGTATAGTGAAAATGTTTTTTTATTTTGTACCATACAGAAAGGGAGTTTGATATGATAGAACCCAATGTTTAACCGTGATGTCCTGATCTTTGAAAAGGAGGTCTTGGATGGGATGGCATAAAGGCACCACAGAAGACGAGACAAGGGGTCAAGTCAAATCACTATGTAGTTATAAATGGCTAACGTTATTGAAAACACAATGACTCTTACTTTCAAGTAATTATACATTAAAGACAACGTAATGTTGCGCGTGCAGCTCCGCCCACAGCTGGCTAGCGAGATGATGATAAGGACATGGTGGCTGAAGTTTAACCACAGAGCTAGGTTTTATTGTCCTTACACACTGGCTGACAGGTTCAGAAGAATGTCCAAAACAACAAATAACACTGGTAGCCAAAACTAGCTACTTAGCTAATAACTTGGTGTAACTTTAGAGTTGTCTCCCTTCAGGCTTTCTTTACCTCACACTCTGACTTCCCCTCTCTGCCCCCTCCACTTCCTGAACCTGACCTTTCCAGATGAACTATGAGCAACATCTTCCCCCATGAACTCCCCATTAGTCTACCCAAAGTTAGTCCAAGAGGGTTGCTACAATACTTATTATACTATATTCCATTCCTGCCAGTATGGTAAATGAACTTGCATTTGTACAGCACCTTTCTATTCTTCCGACCACTCAAAGGGTTTTTTACACTACGAGTCACATTCAACCATTCGCACACATTCAGATACCGGTGGCCGAGGCTACCATACAAGGTGCCATCTTCTATCCAGCTGAAACACACTGATGAAACAGCCAATTGGGAGCAATATAGGGTTCAGTATCTTGCTCAAGGATACTTCAACATGCGGACCGGAGGAGCTTGGATTGAACTGCTGATCTTCCTATTAGTGGACGATCCACTCTACCTCCGGTCAGCCCTAAATCCTACACACTAGACCTTAAGAGGCTTGCGTTAGCATATTGATAGAAAGAGGAAAAAATAGTGTGCATTTCACAGCAACTTATTCCTTACATTACCATCAATGTGGATAAAGCTTCCCTGTGACTACTTTGCTGTTGCACAGTAATGGCATTTGCCTTTTGATTTAAAAGTATGCCTGCATTATCCCATACCTTCTAAATGCACTGGGTTGAAGCTTCAGTTAGAGGTGCTACTGTACAGCAGATCAACTCTTAAATGTGTCTGTCCATTCCTTTGTGCAAAACAGGAATTCATTTTTCAAAGCTAATTTAAATAAGTTGTAAAACTTCCTCCATGAAATAGCAAAGAATTCAGTGGCTTTAACCTATAGACTACATTTAAAAAGGATGATATGAAGCCAAGACATCTCAATCACGCCCTTTTGGCTGGCTGCAGAATAGGTTATAAATCCCACCCCCTCCATGTTTGTGGATGGGACATGGGCCAAACCAAAACCAAAAAGTACACAGCAAATGAATTTTTCCCAAATATGGTTTTTGTCATTTTAAGTATTTCTTATCACAATGATGTTTGTTCAAGTGTTTATTCTTCTTATACATTTGGTTTTAATTGGTTATTTAATGCCATCAAAAGGGAGGTTGACATCATGATTTACAACTGTGTGTGCCAATCGGTGTGCTTACAATCAATGGCGCAGCTTGCAATTGGTTGGACAAGTGTATGGGCAGGAACTCAATATGACGTTGATTGTTACCGCACAGACTCTGACTCTAAATTACATCACCAGCACAAGATGGCAGCGGCTGAATCCACAATAATTTGGCTTCATTTCTGTACAGTGGTGGAAGTGGAGAAGCATTGTCCATCCTTATATACAGTCTATGCTTTATCCAGGTGAGTCGCCTTTAAGAAAGTTTTGCTCCTGCATGTTTCAGAGTCTTTGCACGCCTCCCACCACTTTCCCCCACATCCAACCTTTTTGTCATTCTGTGCTTCAGTTTTACTTCGTCCTGATCTGCGTGGAAAAATAATAGAGTTAGACTGACAGTTATTGATAGGAAGAGCGAAGAGGCAAAAAGAAAACAGAGGGAGGAGAGAAGGCACAGGCAGACACCGAGAGGGAGACTCCATGGAAAGGAGTTCACACACTGTCATTACTCTCCACTAGAATTTGAACAGCATGTTTTAGATCACTGTTGGCAATGCTTATAGCCTGCGGGTTGGTGCTGAGCTGATGAAGGTGGGTAGTCAGCAACCAGCAGAGAGCTGGCCAGGAACATCACAGGGATTGAAGAGAGGCCTGCTATCAATCTGGAAGAATCACCATCAACAAAATACAACAATAATGTGTGGGGAACCGTATTCATTTGTTGACATCTGGTGGAGTTTGATTAAGGTCACAACACTTCACACTGTATCAGAACCATACATGTGTAAATATATGTTGTCTAAACAACACTATCTGAAGGGAGCTCTTTATTGGCCACTGTTGTTTTCATCTGTCTCTTGTGAGCCCCCCTAGTTTTATGGCTGTGCAGTACTAAGTCACTGGAGAACCCTTTAAATGATTGTTTTGTCACTGTACCCTGATGAAATTTGTTTTTGATAAATGATGAAAAACATCCCATTTTTTTTTCCAGAAACAAACATGTATCATGCAACATTCTGCAGCCCTGTATTGCATTCAATGGTAATGTCGTGCTCATAGAACTGCTTTGCATTATAGAAATACATTTGGCAGGATGCATCATGATATTCTGTATTGTTTTATTTACTCGTTGTCACCATATAAAACAGGACATTCATTTTCAGGCCGTTCTCATGCACGCATGTTTACCTACGAAAAGTAATGCATCACAATTCGTAGGCTATATAAACTACATAATCATGCGATCCTGGACCATTGTACTTACGAGAGTAAAGAAAGAAGTAGTATAAAGACTGAAAGACAGTTGAAGGAGGCAGGTTGGGGTTGTGGACAGGTCAAACGAAACAGGACTTTCCCCCAGGAGACCAGTGTTTAATAGCATGTGGAACCAAGAGAACTTTGAGTTATTTTAAGGTATGTCATCACAGTGTCATCACATGCTGTTGTTGTAGCATTCCAAAACCTCATTAGTCTGAAATACGTCCCATCTGACCAAAAGCCTATTTCTCTGACAGCCTGTTATCCTAACAACAAATGCCCATTGCTCCCAAGTCCCGTTTATCCAAAAATACACAGTCCTTGCAATTAGTTTCAGGTTCCCATTGGCTTTTGTGCCACCAATCTCTGGTGTTTTACTGACCATTCACAGCGTGTCCTAGCAGCATTTGAGCCACTGCACCCAGGTGTTTTTTACTGTTTCGTCTGCTTCTCCACGAACTTTTGTGCCACCAAATGTGGGTGTTTTAATCCCAAATATGATCTTTTCCCAACCACACATTCACCACATTTGGAACAAATGTAACATATCCAGGGTTTACAGAAACGTACAATGCAAACACTTTTCTGGCAATTGGGTTGTCTAACAGCAGGGAGTTTGTATTTTTGAGGAAGTGGGACCTTGGAGCATTAAGTGTTTATTTTGGGGGATAACAGGCTGTTGGAGAAATAGGCTTTCAGTCCAATGGAACATTTTTCAGACTGCAGGGGCTTCAGAAGTTTTGGCCAGAATGTCAATGATGGGTGGTCCACTTATCAACATGTTCTCATTCCCAACTTGTCAAATAATGCAGACTAGTCAGTGGTCCTAGGCTTCAAACTATGGTGCTCTGATCAGTTTTGGACTCTCAGGGACGGCTTGTCAATTTTTCATTCATTACACGTATAGTTTCATATCAAAATAAACTTCCATGTTCACATAAAAAACATATGTTTCATCACCAAAACGGTTTTCTGTCACACCTGTCTTCGTTCAGTCTTGTTAGTCCTTCCCTGTTCCCAGAGTCTTCCCTTCACACCTATTCTGTATTAGTCTTGTTTGCTCCACCCTGGTGTTCCCCACCACACCCTTGTTGTCAACCAATCCCCATTTCCCTCCTTTTGCCCGTGTCCTCCTGCTCCAGCTGTGTCTCATTATTGTGATTCTTTCTCAGTGTATATATACCTGCCTTTGTTCTTTGTCAGTTCATCTGTGTTCATCCTGCACTGGTCCCTGCATTCATCCCTGCATTCATCCTGTCTTCATTTCCGTGTTGACTTCTGTGCTCACCCCCGTGCTCACCCCTGTGTTCTTGGTGTCATTACCTGCTTCATTTCCTGCCTGGTGTTCTGTTTGGATTTTGGATTTGAGTTCACGTTATTATCCCGGTTGGTTTTCAGTTTAGTTTTGGTTCTGCTTTCATTTGCACTTCTAGTTACCTGCCTGTACCGGATGTTTTCTGTCGGCTGCAATAAGGCTTGCTTTTTGTTAAAAATTCAGCTTGCCTGTTACGCTGTGTTTGGGTCCTGCTTGAATTGATACATGACAATAAAGTGATCAAAACAAATAAGTAGCAACAATGTCTATCAAGAAGTAAAAACAGTAAAAAGATGAAAAAGTTAAATAATAAGAATAGAGTCTGCCATAAAGGATGAATACCTAACAACAACAACAACAACAACAACAACAACAATAAAAAACAGTAATATGCTGAAAATCATGTCCGTCAACTAACCAAAGCAGAAAGACTGTAAAATAACAATATTATCTAGCTTACACTTGAAATAATCTAACGACACATACGTGTCTAATTTAAATACCTCATGCAACTTGTTCCATTTATTTGGTGCGAAAAACTAAAAGCTAATTTACCAAGTTCAGTACTGATCTGAGGGGTATCTAAACAGGGATGTCACGGAATGTATGTCGCATGAGTTTAACCACGTGAAGTAGTACAAAAAAAAAAAAACAGTTTCACATGGAACACAAACAGAGAACAGAGAAAGTCCTGTGTTAGTTTGACCCATCCACCAACCCTCTTTTACTCCTTATACTAGGCCTTATAATAAGCCATTGCTGTGGGTGGGTTTACACTGGAATTAGCTGAAAGCCTGATACATCTCATACAGATGCTAGAGGGTACCTTGTGTGTCCAAATCAGACACAGAGGGCCAGCCTAAGCAACAAAGAGCTGGTATTGTGCATTGATTGGCAGAATAATGCTCATAGAACTGTTTTGCATTAATGAAACATTTGGCAGAACACATTCACCATGTTATTAACAGAAAACTAAATGATGTTTCAACATTATTTTTACTGATTGTCCACGTCTATCCACTGCCCCAGCTATCAAAACTTCACTTCGCACCCTGGGTGGACATCACACTACTTTCTACTATAGCAGTATATCTATTATTTTTAGGAGACAGGGTTGTGTAAACAAACTGCTCATGCTGGTGGACTTTTGAAAACCACTGTATACAGTATAGGACAGGGAGAGACAAAGGGAGAGGAGAATTATCGATATTTGCACAGTTTTACTGTTTTCCCCCCAGGCAAGAGAGCGGTGCTGCAATTTGTCTTCATGTGTCTTTTTACTCATCCTTTCTTCTGCCCTCTCTGTGCTTAACTCAATGTTCCAGTGTTTGTTGTTTATCCCCTTCTGCTTTCCCTCTGCACATCCTTGTGTAACCATCGGGTTATATGTCTTCATCCACTCCCTTTTTTCTCCTCAATTATTTTAATGGTTGTACCTTTTTGTATTCCCTCAGTCTTTCTCTCTTGTACATCCTTGCTGCCTCTCCACGCCCCCACCCCCATCCTCGCCCACACCCCCACCAGCAGCCCTCCTGACAAAATGAGTAGATAATGAGACATGCTGTGCCAGGGTTGGACACTGTGTCACCGTCCTCTTCCTGTCTACTCAGCGTTTGGGATTATGTTAATTGCTATGCCGCCTCCGTGCCCGCGACAGATGTAAGACATGCATAGACACACAGTATACACAGCGAGCGGTGTAGTTCTGAAAAATGTCACAGCGTCCACATACTGATATGACAAAGAACATCAGTTGTGAATGACACTGCTCCAGAGAAACGGCATCGATTTGGCTTTGGTGAGCAACACAGAATGTGTCTGTCCTAAAAAACCCAAATAGCTCAATACTCAGAGTGGATAGGTGACCTTGCACAAGTTGGAGTGTTTGTCTGCTAAAAAGTACAAGCACCTGTGTGTGTCTCTGATACCAGTAGTCACACTCTCATGGGGTCACTAATGCAACAGTTGGAGCTGCTCTCTGCTTTCCATTTCACACAAGGCAACAATGTTTACAACCCTTCCTCACCTTCACTCCCTTTCTGTGTCTCACTCTTTTTTCTCTTTGTCACATTTTCACCAGTAATGGAACAGCTGTCATCACCAATTCGTCGTGCGTGACAGGTGTGTGTGGTGAGTGTTTAGCGTCACCTATCATCGTCACTGTCAGCTCTCCTCTGCGTTCGCAGTGCTCCGTACTCAGGTGTGGAAATCCATGTCAGTACACTTGGAACTGCTTGTGATTGGTTGCTTGTACCCCCCAGACACAAACGCACAGGAAGCAGATGATAAATGATTCGATAAGCACCCATATACTGACTCATCTCTTTCAGCTCATGCACCTGTCAACTTAAAGCTCGACTGGAATTCCTTCGTCTCCTGGGGACCTCCCCTGTTTTTTTTCTTTATCTCCATCTCTCTGTCTATTTGTTGTATTTCTTTCTATCAATTTCTATTTGCAAACATAACCTCTTCTCTCTCCCCTGCTCACTACTCACAAGGGAACTGGGGAAATTATTTCTTGTCCAGGCCAAGTGTGCTGTGTACACAAACACTCTGTCTCCACTCCTGCAGATAGCGATGGAATAAGGAAGCTCTCCGAAGGTATTATCATATATTACCACATCAACTGCTGGGCTGTGACGATGACACTGTTCCACCCCTGCATGGATGGATGGATGAAGAGATGGATATCATATTCTTGAATTGCTTTTAGCTATTTATTCGTGGGTGTTGTTTAAAGCGTAAGTGTTTGACTTGATTCAATATCTTGAAATTAAACTATGATTTGTCCAAAATATGTGTGGTATTAAAGTGTTCTGTATTGATTGAAGCAACAACTCTGTTTGTCAGCAAATGTATCGATCCAAGCAAAGGCCAACATGTTTGTTTTCAACCATGCCAAGCAGGAAATAAATCCATGAGACCATAGTGTATAATCAAATTCTTTGTCTCCCTCATGTAATCACAGAGATTTAGTACAACTTTTATTGGAAAAAAAAATTAAATTAATGTGTATTTGAACGAATACTGGAGTGTGTATTTTAGCAATGAGCATTTCACAACATGCAACAGTTATAATGTTAAGTGTTTTCTACGGTATATTTTAAATTGGTGTCATACATGTACTGGTACTGTGTAAGTTATAAACATTTTCTTCTCTAAATCATATTTGAATTAATGTCAACCTGATGATGGCACTATAGGAAAAGCTGGATATTGCATTCATCCTCTGGGGACCATGGATGTCTGTACAAAATTCCATGTAAATCCCTCCAGTCCTTGTTGAGGTATTTCAGTCTGAATCATGACCATGACACGTGGAGCTCCCCAAGGCTCCATTCCAGGGTTTCACCTGTTTAGCCTCTATATGCTTCCACTAGCTTGGATACTGTAAGCAATTTAATTTGTTATAGGTGACTAATTAAATCACCAGGATAAATGTTGGCATTGTACATTTCTGCAAACCAGGATGCTGAAACTTTAAGTTTCTTTATGTTCATTGATTCATTCATTTTCCATAACCGCTTATCCTGTTACAGGACACAAGGGGGCTGGAGCCTATCCTAGCCGACACTGGGCGAGAGGTGAGGTACACCCTGGACAGGTCACCAGACTATCACAGGGCTGACACATAGAGACAGACAACAATTCATGCTCACATTCACCTACAGTCAATTAAGGTCGCCAATTAACCTAATCTGCATGTCTTTGGACTGTGGGAGGAAGCCAGTGCACCCGGAGAAAACCCACGCTGACATGGGGAACACTCCAGCCACAGCCAGTATGTTGCCTTCTTTGTTTTAATTTAATGTTGTGACAACTTTGTGATGAACAAGTGGTAAGGATTAGGCACCAAAACAAATTGGTTAAAGTTGTTTTGGCCTAAACTCCAGGTTTGGTTGCCACAAAAACAGATGGACATGATGAGGTACTAAGCTAGTTTACATGTATTTACATACATTTACATCATACCCATGAAACACGCAAATGTAGCATATCCATGCTTTGCAGAAACTCACAATGCCAACATTTAATTCTGGCAACTGTGCAGAGGACTATCATCCCACACAAGCGCCGAGTAAGAGCATAAAACAAATTGGTGATTAGATATGCCAACATTTCCTCCAACATAAAAACTGAAATCATTGTTTTTGGAGCCAAAGAAGAACAATTAAAGACAGTGCTGAGCTTCAGTTGCTTAAAGACCATAAAACAAAGCCAGAAATCTTGGAGTAGTCATGACTTGCCTCTAAATTTAAATAGCAGCACTAAGACAATTCAAGAAATCAGTTTACTGTCAGACGTATTCTCCTGAGACCCTTTGTCTTCATATGAGGACATCACATTTTCGGTTTCCTGCACCTTATACTTCATTCTGCATAACTTAGACCTGTTGTCCTGGTTTGTGGACACTTTTTAGTGCCATCTAGTGGTCATAAGAGCACTATGCACTAATCCGTGTAAAAACAAGATGGCAGCCATCTCTGCCAAGTCAGTCTGCAGCTCATCCTGAGACAAAAGAGGACAAGGTCTAAAACCTGATCACATTTCTTGGTTGAAACTTGTTTATTTATGATTAATTAGGTTTGTAGTTTGACATGACAACAAATTTTTTACTAATTTCAGCAACAGTAACAAGCTAAGATGTGTTAATTAGGAAGTTATCATTGGAGGACATTGGGACTTTACTATCATTGACAATGTTTAGTTTTTATACCTATCAGGTCCTGCTGATCCCAAATAACTATGAGAAATTAAAAAGGCATACCAAACAAAGGTTTGGGTCTCAGGAGGATATAAAGAACTGAAGGACTCAGCAGGACTAGACTATGCCTTTATCGTCAGTAGGCTCAACTACTGTAAGGCTGTCTTTATAGGTTTCTCATAAAGTTGATCAGAGAGCTGTGGCTGAAACAAAATACCACTGCTGGAGTCCTCCGTAGGAACAGGAAAAGAGATCACATCTGTCCATTTCTCAGATCTTTACATCATCTTTCTGTGTGCCAAGAAATTGACTTTCTTGAATTCCTCTGTTGGTTTATAAAGAATATACAAGTACATTTCTGCTGATACGCTTTAAACTGCCCAGACCTCTCAGATTGTCTCGGTCAGTTCTGCTTACTGTCTGTTTCAGTTTTTATGCACCAAATTTCAGGAACAAACTCCCCAAAAAACTTAAGATCTTGATGCCTTTTGTTTCTAAAATAAAGCTCTTCTTGATCCCTTGTTGCTGAAGGGTGCTATACAAATACACTTGCCTTGCCTACCTTAAATAAATCTTCAGTGAGATACAATCTATGAGAAGAAACAAGCATGTTGTAATTTCCCTTGAATGATTGCAAGTCTGATCTGAGAAGTATCTCAGACAGTGTCCTAATCTGAGGGAAATACTCTAAACTAAACAGACTTGACCTACTTTGAAACTTGAATCTACAATCAGGCATGATGATGACCTGCTGTGCGGCTTCACCCTGGTCAACCTCCACGCCCACTTGTGGTTGCTATGCATTTGAGGCTGCTGAGGGAGATGTGGCACAGAGAGAACATAAGAGGTCAGTACATTCACTCTTGGAGGGTCAGTTAGTCAAATATGAATCATGCCTTTGTATTTCAAGGTTGCTTGTCATTCTGAGACCATGTGAAGAGGAGAACACATCAAATACAAATTATTTTCTGACCATTTTAATAAACGAGGAGCATTTCCAAAGAATGCAAGATGTTGGAAAGTGGGCATGTCATATTTTATCTCTTACATATTAACCTAAACAGAAAATGCTGCACCCTCACAGTCAAGTAAGGTGAACAGGCATTTCCATATCGCCAACCTAAAAGTGGCCTGGAAATGACAGTTTGTTATCTGGACACCTTCAATGCGACAGTGGATATGGGAGCCTGTGAACCGTGCTCACACACACACACACACACACACACACACACACACACACACACACACACACACACACTTCACATACCTACATCGTTGAGACGCACATGCACTAGAGCAGAAAATTGGCAGGAATGTGAGAGGTTAGTTCTGATATGATCTATGAGATGAAGCAGTGAAGCTTGTCACTCCATATAATCTAACATGACAGCACCATCTCTAACCATCTCTAATCCATTAATCACACAAACACACATTGTTGTACACCCCAACATGCACCTCCACGTAAACAAAGAGACGCACATGAAGCTGCTCAACTGAGACGTCATATCAACTGAACTTTTTCAATTAACTGATACAACTGTACCTTTACCTGAAAAAGGCTATCTTTTAATTATTATACATATTGTAGAACTAGAAAAGGGCACTCAGCGGGTGCAGATCTCCACCAGGCGGCTGCCTGAGCTGATCGCAGCTATTCTATTAAATTCTTGTAATTTCATCAGATGTGCCGCAGCGAGTTTCAGAGGCCAATAAAAATATATCCTCTTCTTTTGACTAAGCTTTGACACATTGCACAAAGCAGATTTCCGCTAACAGGCACGATTTTTCGAATATGAATACAACTAAACTTTGATCCATGTCCTTTATAACTGGACTTTTAACGGTACTAACTTTCTCTGTAGGAAACAACACAATAAAACAGACAAACAGAAGAAACCATTTAACTACATAGCCTGCCTATTTATTCATGCTAGAACCACAAATATAGGAAAAATGACCAAATCAACAAAATCTGCAAGTCCACAAAATCAGGAAGGCAAAACGCATCACATATGACATGATCCCAGTGTGGTATGACACTGTGAAGCAGAAAGAAAACCTCATCACAGGTGTAGCCAGTGGAACCATCCAATGTGTTCTCATCCCAAGTCCTTACATATCGCTGCTTTGTCAAGTGCCTTTCACCCCTACACATTACGCACTAGGTATCTTCCTGCATCTACTGTTGACGTTCGGGGATGCCTCAACCAACACCAGGACATTAACAAAAGTATATAGTTAGGTTTAGGCAATGCAAAGACTTGTTTAGGTTTGAAACAAAAGCATGGTTTGGCTCTACATTCATACAGGAAGCAAACACTGGGCTCCCAGGTGAAAGTCCCGGCAATGTTGGACCCATCCACCACCCTTCCTGCCCACCTTATAGGGACTTTCCCGCTCCCTATATTACCTCTTTACCAGCAGCATTTGAACCTGACACTGCCCAGCGCCACATCATACAGCCACAACACATGTTGTCCAGCAGCATTACAAACTGATGCCGTATTATACTGTTGTGAAAGGAGGGTTTTACCTGGTTTGGCTCTACATTCATATGGGTAGCAAACACCAAACTCCGGGGTGAGAGTCCAGGGTTTGTTAGACCCATCCATTGCCCCTCCCACCAACCCTAAAGGGACTTTCCAGCTCCCTATATTATGTCTTTACTGGCAGTGTTTCAACCTGACATTGCCCGGTGTCGTATCATACCGCTCCGACACGTGCCATCCAGCAGCAATACAAACTGAATTTCCTGGTAAAACTTTGGCCCCTACCAACCAGTTAAGTGGAGTGAGAAGTCAGCAGTCAGTGATGGTATAAAACAGTCAATAAATCAGGTTCTTCAACAATTATCAGCGCAAACACAAGAAATCCTTGAGCATACAGTCATAAATCTGCTCACAAAATATTAGGCTGATTGGTCCAGTAGTTTGTGTGATTAGCTGTAGACAGACAGATACACACACATGCACACACACGACCAAACACACAATTTACTCCAGGCTTAACGACAGAGGTAATTACTTTGACCTCTTATTAGTTAATGATTGTTAGATACAAGCTCTGTTTGATCTAAAGGCCACTGTCCTACTACCTGTAAGTAGAGCGCACACCAAGAGGTGCCACACTGTTAAATACACCATAGAAAATTATTGCATAATTAACCCAAATCCCTCTACCAGCACAACCCTACAGTTATACTAAATTATGCAAATATCTAATTTCCAAATCCCAATGGGCATTTGTATGCTACAAGGAACCAGAGGTGTGCTCCGACTGAATGGAAGCCATATTTCAAAGGTGACACGACAGCGTACAAACTCACACAAAAAGACTCAGATTAACTCCAGGCGGTGGGAACTGAGGCGAAGACATGTCCCAGTGAATCAGCTTGAGCAGTAAATGTGAACTTATCCTGAGCTGTGCGACTCCACTTCATGAAATTGAAGAGATAAAATGGGGAAGTGTGGAGGTAGAGTTAGTCTTAAACAGCTCCCCTTAAAGGGCCAGCGCAGGTCACATCTAAGGGTTTGTGGCTGTTTGCATCACTCGTCAAGCAGATGCAAATCCGCTCCGTAAGTCCTGTCTGGGGCCAGTGCACTGTGGACATCACAACCACGGCTTAAAAGATATCACGGTCATCTAAGTTCCTCCTTTCAGCTTCCAGACTGAGAGGTGTTGACCCTTGGATTTTACTCTTGGCTGAAAAGGTGTGACTGTCCCTCAAACAGAGTGGCAGGAGACACGAGAGGTGACGGTAGAAAGGGAGCATTTCATTCTGCTGCATGAAAGCTCTGTTAACTGCTGAGTGTGGAGTTTCAATGACACAAACGACAGCATCTCACATACAGATTCTGCAAAAATTAGCAAGTTTGCTGATTAGAGAAGTAGTAGAAATTTTAAACACTAAATTAGGACTCAGAATTGAAGTCTATGTTTGACAACTTCTGCTTCAACAATAGCATAAGTGAATATTTACAAAACTGAAGAGCTAGCAGTCAAATTCCAGAGATGGGGAAGGAGGTGGACGAAGGGAAAAGTTTCATGTTCTCCTGCTTTTTGAAATAAGATGACAGCTTCACCTTCAAAGACTTCTTTCTGCACCAGCTCAAAAAAAAAGTGCAGGTTTCTAGGATAAGGATGCTGCATTTCTATAGAGCCGCTTACCTTTTCAATTACGGTGTGGTTTGGCAACTCCACTGCTCAACAGAGGAAGCAGCTGGATGGAAATGTGCACTCAGCCTCAAAAAAATCATGGGCTGTAAGCTGACTATCATCTCCAGCTCCCACGAAGCCTGCATTTAGCGTAAGGGAAATTCAAAGATACCAGCTAGAATACAGCAAGTGGGCCGCCACCTACTCTCACACTCCCCCGTAGGGAAAAGGGTCCAGGCAATCAAAACATAACCTACTCATTTTCATAACAGCCCTTAACACGTGGAAGATAAGTAAACAGCTGCACCAATAATACGTCAGTATAAAATAATCCAAATGTTTAAATGTCCAATCAATCTTCTTATAACAAGTAGAAAAATATTTTATAATGGTGCTCTTACAGTATGTCCAGCTCTGTTTTGGCCCACTGAACTTTACTGTGTTACATAAAATCACAAAGTAAAAACAATGGCCACAGTCTTCAAAATAACTTGAAGAGATCTGTGGATAGTTATTAGTGGTGCAAGAAATTAAGTACACCTACTAAAGTATGTAGTTAAGTACAAATTTGTCTCATACTTGAGTATTTTAATTTTACAGTCAAATCTCAAATATTATACGTTTTATTCCACTACATTTATTTGACATTTATAGTGACTTTGTACATAAAAACTACATGATATGCTTGTTTGATATGATACAATTCTATATGTTTAATCTAGTAAATTAAGTATCTATATTGGCTCCACAGAAAAATATAATATTCTATATTTAATATATAACATTTTTAATGGAGCCATTCTGTATAATGAGTACTTTTACTTTGACATATTAAATACATTTTGCTGATCATACTTAAGTATTTTTACTTCAGTAACATTTTGAATTCAGAACTTGTACTTGTAATGCAGTAATTTTAGACTGTAATACATCTACTTTTACTTAAAGGAGCAGTGTGCAGGATTTAGTGGTCTCTAGTGGTGAGGTTGCAAATTGTAATCAATTGAATACCCTTCCGCTCTCCTTTCTTTTATGGGCACCAATGGAGGCATTCAGGTAAAGGGTCAGACATACTTTCCACAGTCACGTGGATTCACAGACATATGTTAGCATCTAAGATCTGCTTAAGTTGAAAGGTTGGCTGGTGAGCTTACTGTCCTCCTAAGTCGTCAAAATTCAGTGCTCGGGCAGTGACTTGTGGTGTCAGACACCGACGACAAAAGCCGTCCTTTGACGTCGGCATGATACGCAGCCAGTTGCCGTTATAGTTTAACGTTATAGTTTCACAGCGACTGGCAGTGTCAGGGGGAAACATGGTGGGACAGGAACGGAAGTTAAGGCATCAAAAGTCCGAGTAGGGCAGGTAGGAGGGGTGGTGAATGGGTCCAACAAACACCGACTTTGACCCTGGAGTGCGATATTTCCATCCCGTAAGATTACAAAAGCCAAAACCTGTTCTTTTTTCCTAAAACTAACCACGTGCTTTTGTTGTGCAAACATCAATTTGCGGTGTTGTACCAACATAGTGTGTTTATTTTAAAAGAGACTGTATGTAAACAGTAAATTTCCTGTGAAGACAGAAGTGTATTTTGAAAGAAGACAACGCATGTAACAGGCAGAACTTGACATGGTGTCCCAGAATGTCATCATCCAACACAGCTAGGATACCTTGCACATTGTACCTGGACGTGGAAGGTCCATGACCAAACGACGACATGTGACGAGGTCGGAGTGAGAATGTGTTGACTAAGAAGACGCTGCTGGTTCCGGATTGAATGTCTAATATCCGACTGAAAACTAACTTTACTGTGGTGCAGTGGCCACAGCTGTCTTAACCCTTAGCGTTCTGGACTAAACTGGAGTGTGGAACAAGAGATTAAATTTTGAAATTGGAGCATGCACAATCCATGCACTTGCTTTGCATACAGTCCATGAGTTCACAAAAAAGGTTGCATGTGGATGTCCACTTAGAGGTCAACGTAGACCCTCTAGGACATGGGCAGATGACAAAATTCACATCATACGAACAAAGCGGAACAGGCAGATATGGAAACTATAAATTGTCCCTGATGTAAAAATTCGAAAGGTCCTCACTAGAACAAGTGTTTGATATATTCATACTGGGCTACTGTAGAAACAAACATGATGTTGCAACATGGTGGACTCTGTGGACGAGGACTTGCTCCCGATGTAGATATGAAGGGCTTGTTCTAAGATAACAAAAACAAGATTCTTAGTTTAACGTGATTAGAACTCCCTAAATCCCACACACTGAACTTTTAAGTAAAGGATTGGAGCACATCTTGCACCAGAGATTAATTACAAATACAGAGCTTTAGCTTAAAAATGTGGCAGATGTAAGACAGTAAAGAGTTTAGCCTCATTGTCTATAGTATTTAATCTGATTAATCCAACCTCTAATCAGACAGCGAAGTGCAAGAAGCTGACACTCCTCAATGGAAACTCCCTTCTCCAAACAGCAATAGCTGAATCCAAATGTGCAAACTCTGAACTGGCAGACTGAGCCCTCGTGGACTATGGCTTGTTTTATGTATTCTGATGTTGACTGGAGTTCTCAGAATGGCTACGTGAGTTCACAAGGGTACAGGAGTGTGACACTGCATAAAGGAGATGAATGTGACAGCCTTTCCAATACAATTCTGCCATTGGCAACAGCAAACCCAAAATATGAGACAGAGAGCAGTCAGCAAACAGGTGCACAGTCACCATAAAAAATAGAATTTCTTATTATGCATTGAGTAATTGATCACCAGGAAAAGGAATATGTTCTTGATCTATGAGTCGACATCGCTGGCGTTGTAGGGGAAAATATTTTTCCATTTGCCAGTGCTGTGAAACTGAAAACCAGCTGATGATGGAGATTTTTTTTTCCCCCTTCAAGAACAGCAGAGTTGCATTCTCACAGTTCAGGTGTAGAACTTGAACTTTTCAAACTTACTTGGCAGACAATGTGATTGGGATAGGCTTATCAGTAAATGTGGCCTGACCTGTAAAATGTGGCCACACACAGATAGAGTCCTGTACCTTATCTCTGCTCGTTTGGAAGCTTCAGCCTCCGTTTTCGCCGCAGCTTCTTCTGGATTCGCGAAGGCTTTTGACTGTTTGGATTTGGGATGAAAGAAACAGACCAGTCAGTAACTGGAAGCACCCAGGATTCTGTCCAGTTTTCAACAGCTCACAGATGTCCCATAATTCACAGTCTGCTACTCCTGTGTGTATGCACTGAGAGGTCTGTGTGGGTGAGAGTGTATACTGGCTTACAGTTGCTGACATAAATAAATAGCTACCAACTGTACAGACATTAGCGGTAAGCTAGCTCGCAATAGACGCATTGACCCTGTACGTGGCAGAGTGACTGTGTGTGTTGTGTTGAGATCTCAGAACTCACCATGAGCTCCAGTCCTTCCTGTTATTTCGTTCCAGTCTCTTTTTCCACTCCTCTCTGTACATTTATGAAAGGGATTCATAAATCCTCAATACACGCACACTCTTTTTTAAAACATTTTCAACTTGACTTTGTAAACAAGAAGGACACCTTTTGAAATTTGCCTTGTATGACAGATGCAGCCACTTAGAATTACCTCTCCCCACTGAAGGCCTTCCAGCCAGCTACCAGTCAGTTCCCACCCACTGGGAGTCCCACCTCCCTCCCTTCTGTCTCCTGACAGGGTGAATCTAGATTTCATTGTAAACACGCCCATTCATTCAAATGCAGGTGTTTCCATGACATACTACCAGTGTTCAAGGTAATGCCTTAATGCTACACAGTAATACATTACTTTTTAGCAGTAACAGAGAAATATAACATGTTACCAACAGGATTTTGGGTAATATTATTACATTTACAATGTCATGTAATGTGTTACTGTTTTCACTTTTCAGTTATCCACACTGATCGACTTGGCTCCACTTCCGCCAGTGTGCCAACAAAAAAAAAAAACATCCCCCAAAGGCTGCTGTGTGTTGTCATGTCATGAACTATACGCTACCTTAGAGAAGGGTGGCGGTGATCGTGTGTGTTATCATGTCCAGTGTGGACATCCTAAGGCCCCGATCACACAGAAAGCATTTTGCAGGTTGCAAAACACAAGGTGCACGGACCCACCTCCTTATTCTAACCTTCCCATGTAATCAATCTGCCATTTATTTATTTATTTAAATTATTTCACAGTAATTAGTAGCTAGCTCCTAAAATGGACAGAGAGAAGGTACTTAGGGCCTGTCCCAATACCCCCCCTTAGCCCTACCCCTTGGCTCTACCCCTACATTTGCACGTTCCCACGAGGGGTAGGGGTGTCCCAATTCCTTTTTGCGTGTAGGGGTAGGGGGCATAACGAGGGGCAGTGGGTATGAAACTAACCCTTCGGAGCGAGGGATTTCAGATGCTGACTTGCCAGCGAGGGGTAGATGTTGCCATGGTTACCATGACGGGGAAAAAAGTTCATTCATAGCTAACGTTACCGTCGTCAGGTGGCTTGATAGCTAGCTAGCTCGCACTATCTGGCGTCTGTCATCTGTCCTGCTCTGCAAAATTGTCGGATTTTTCAAATTACGATAACATGCCAGCTAGTATAACTATGCTGCCTCGTAATGTTAGCTGGTTAGCTAGCTATCTAGCTAGCAGAAGTCCCTTGTCGTCTGTCGTTCATCAAACGAACCATGATAAATACAGCAAACACGATAGGTAGGATGAACTCAACTGGAGACTCTACATTGTAGATGCCAGTTGGAAATGGCTCGCAGCTAAAGCTAAAACTAAAGCTTCCTGTTTAAAATAGTTACATAAGTGTGAACATAACCGATGCGGTGACGTAGCAAGTGGTGTCCTAATTCCCAGGGAAAGATTTCAACCGCTACCCTTCGTTGCTTCATTTCGAGGGCCAAGAGGTAGTGGGCAAGGGCTGGGGTATTGGAATTGGGCCTTACTGTAGCTCTGGTTGAGTGTGAGAGGCTGTCAACCAATAGTTTGTTGGGCACAGGGAGACAGAGATCTGTGTGGGCACATGAGAATCTAAAAAAGAGGGTGGGTCATGGGGAGTACCACCAGCTGGTCCAGGAGCTTCTCCTCCATGATGGACGTTTCCAGGCATATTTTACGATGACTCAGGGGCAGTTTGACAACCTGCTGTCTATTGTCAGGCCGTATAGCTCTGGGTATCCAGCAACCGCAACCACCGGTTTCTCCTCCATTGTTTACCAACTGTAGACTTGTTGTCGTGACCACCGCAGATGGCCCGCCTCTCAAATCATCCGACTGGACAGTGGGGGGGGAAAAAAGATGAAAAAGAGATGATGTGGGGTGTTTTTCCGCTTTGAGTTAAAGTTTTTTCAACTCAAGGAGTTCAGAGTATGGAACGCAGAACGCAGAAACGCAAAGCGCATCGCAACGCAAAAACCAACAGCAAATAACTTCATTCTCATTAAAAACTGTGTGATCAGGGGCTAAGGCTGCCTGAAAGCAGCGTGGATAAGGAGCTGGCCTCCAGTTGTTTTTTTCCTCAGTGATCAGCACATCTGGCCAGAGTGATGTTAGTATATACTGTATCGGATGTGTTTCCATTCACATCCCCTACAACTGCAGAGCAACACCGGTACATCCTTTCATTCTTATGCATAAATCTCTCTCTGGTGCTGTTGTAGCTAATCGATGCACCAGGAACCTGCAGGTCGGTCTTCCAGCTCCGGTATATTAAATTGCACTTGTCATAGTGACATAATTGCTCAGCATTCTATTTGTTGTGCAAACCTCAACATTTGTTCATTGTAGAGTACAGTAAGTAGAGCTGCTTATCCATTTTATTTTATTATTTGCAGACTCTCAGTGAAAGGGTGTTTACATGATTATATCATATTATCATTGCATAAAGTTCTGTTCTTCAAATAGTGACAAGCTGATTGTAATTATAAACTAACAAAATTAGTTATTGAGTTTTTGTTTTACAGATTGAAATGATAAGTGACCCATTTGTGAAATGTATATATCAATATTGAGGGGAATAAAACTTGTAATTACATTATGATATTGATTTCAACCATATTACTGAGCCCTGATAACAAGCTTCATTATCAAGAGCAGGATCGGTCAACCCTTTAAGCTGCTAATGGAGGTTCAGCTGCTCTTTAATCAGCTGATTATCAGAGCTGGAGGGAAGAGTGGGCACAAACAACATTCAAACACTATGTTTATGTTGCATCCATCACTGATTCTTCCTGTTTTGTGTTGCATCTCTCTTCGTCATGCCTTTCATTTTTTAATGTTCTGGATTTAACTCCTTCTCTTGGACATTCTCTCCCCAATTCACCTTTTATTTTTTTCTAATCCCTTTTTCTTTGATTGATATGTTAGCTAGCTAAATGGTTCTGTTCGGTCTCCAAGCCCAGTTGGACCACAGTCCCCTGCTTCACATGAGATTATTGATTTTATTTTGTACTTCTTACTGCAGTAAGACGGTTGGGGGTCTCTCATTCAGGTGCCAGGAAGGATCCAGGTGGCTGTATTTTTGGGTCACTGCTGCAGGCCACATTGTCTAAAGTAATGCAGAGACGATTCCTATGTGAAGAGAGTAACAGCATTCAAGGTGTGATAAACAAAAGCATCAAGGCTGTAGCCATGGAGTCAGCATTGCAAAGGACCTGCCGTTTGAGACACCTTCACACCCCTACCTCAACAAAAATGTAAAAAACTTCACAAAAATTTTTTATTACATTATACTATTTATCATTACCAAAAACAGCTGTGCAGAACAGTATATCAATATGCAATAACTGACAGCTGCTGCACTGTACCTGCAGCGCAACATAAATTATTGACACCTCACAGCCTTCATGTTGGCTGTCTGACAAATATTTTAAAAGATACAGTATTTTTTGGTAGGAGGCCCCGGGGCAGACCCAGAACATGCTGGAGGGATTACATAATCTCATCTGGCCTGGGAACGCCTTGGGGTCCCCCAGGAGGAGCTGGAAAGTGCTGCTGGGGAGAGGGACGTCTGGGGTGCTTTGCTTGGCCTGCTGCCCCCATGACCCGGCCTCAGATTAGCGGATGAAAATGGATGGATAGAGAGTATTTTTTGTAAAAACTGAAAAAAAATATTACCATAATGGTGCTATAGCTTATGTTCCACTTTTATTACACTCTAGACTGGAGCCTATCCCAGCTGACATTGGGCGAGAGGCGGGGTACACCCTGGACAGGTCACCAGACTATAACAGAGCAGGCACATAGAGACAGACAACCATTCACACTCACATTCACACCTGCGGACAATTCAGCATATTTGAATATTGGAGGGATGTGTCCTTCTCAGTATACATTGTAAAAACTGCCTTGAAAAGCATGCAAAGGTCTTAAGATCACTTAATAAGAGAAAATATTTAGAACAAAATCACAACAGAGTTTCAAATTTTATTTGTATTTCTATGTGTGTGTGTGTGTGTGTGTGTGTGTTCACAGTTGTCTCTGCTATAAATTGCCAGGCACTTGTAAGTTGCGAGGGAGGCGAAGGCTGTCTTCTTATCGATTTCTCCTCAGCCCTCTGTGTCTCCGTGTGGACCTCAGGCCTCAAGCCTCTATTGGCCAAGTGGTTCAACATCAGGCCAATAAAAGAAAGAACCCTCTCGGTGTATTTACTCCACTGATTTAAGAGCTGAGGATTTTGAGAAGTCTCAACCACTGATCTTGAAAGGGAGGTTCAAATAGAGTGCGCAGGTTCAGCTTCAACTGGAGGCTGCTAGACATCCATCACAGCTACAGATGTATGCTCGGTGTTGTATGCTTTCTCACACTATTGTTTTGACTGGTGTGTGACCACTGCTGCACACTTCTCCTTCTCTTCCTCGCCTGCTTCTGTCTGGGGAGAATATCTGAGTGAGGGTTGGACAGAAATAATTCAAAAAGAGGAGAGATGATATGAGAAACTTTCAAGAGGAGTAGTTGGAAGATGAAGTGTTACTTTAAAGAAGAGATATTTAAATGTGCTCATCATTTTCATCCTTATTAAGCAATCTTGCAGTCCATGAATTATCAGAAAATAAAAAGAGAAAAACGTCCATCACAGCTTCCCACAGCCCAAGGTGATGCCTTCAATTAGCTTGTTTCGTCAGAACAACAAACCCCAAGCCCTGAGATATTCATTTTACATGACATACAACAAAGAAAAGCAGCAAACTGTCATATCTGACAAGCTGGAATCAGCAAATGTTTGGCATTTTTCACTTCCACTTGCACCTCTAAGCAGGATTCCCCAGTATCCCGACAGAGTCTGAACAGAGCTTGCTGGAAAAACTCTGCAGCTGTGAGGAGCGGCTGCCAGAAGGTGGTTATGTTTGTCGTGACGGCACCACGATAAATACCCACCACCTTCTGGTGGAAGCCCAAGGGGGTGGTAAGATGAAGAGGGAGGCTCTCTGAGCCTGAGGATTGGACAGGGCACACTTGAATCAACAGAGAGGTGCTGGCAAGCCAGAGAGGCTGCTCCTGCTGCTACTGCTGCTGCTGCTGCTGCAGTGTTCGCAGCTATCTGGTTACATAATGTTGAATAAAACTCAAGATCCCAAGCTGGAGGAAATTTCTAATTCTCCCTTTTGATATCTCAAGTGTGTCATACAATTTGAGCAAGTTTGGGTTAGTTATTTTCCAATCAAGTCTTCATTTCCACCTATTAGCAGATTTCTGGGGAGTTAAGAGGCTAAAGATATGCTTGTCAGGATCTATCCTCTTGAGTGATATGGTGTGTGTGTGGGTGTGTGTGTGTGTGTGTGTGTGTGTGTGTGTGTGTGTCGTGCAGGCGCCTGTGACTGTACATGTGCATGTGTGTACTCAGGCATACTGTATAATCGTTCAATGAATGTTTGTGTGACTGACTGATGTCTCCCCTCGGTGCTCCAATAACAGCCTGTGCTTGTGTCTCTCCTTGTGTGACCCCTCGTCAATCTCTCGCTGTTTAGAGGCCGTTGTTTATGGGCAACAGCGTTGATGCACGTTTTGATTTACTCAGGGAAAACGCAGGACAACTTCTGGGCAAGCAGAGCTGCGTTGGCAGGACTGAGAAGTCGCAGCCATCCGTAAAGGTTACAAAGAAGTACTGTAAAACGACAAGTGTCCTCCAAGGGCGAAAATATCATGTGGCATCATGTTGGGATTGCATGTTGTTGTTGTTGATGGTAGCGCCACTGTACAAGTGGGACTTTAAGGCATTTATCAAATCTGAATCCTGTTTATCCGAAGCCTTTCCATGCATGAATATGTATACTTGACAGCTGAGTCATTAGTAATAGATTCATGTCATAGTGTATACCAGCACCTCGGGGCTAAAGACTGACTCTGTTACATTAATTTGTGTGCTTGTGCCACACAGCTAATTCACCGCTACTCCTTGGAAGCTTGTTCACCCGAAGACAGAGTTAACCTTTTCTTCCTTTATCTGTCTTTATTTGAATTCTGTTGACACTTTCTCTGACTCAGAGAGAGAGAGACTACAGGCAAATTAGATTGTAAACATGTTCAAAGTCCCGTCACTCCACAGAGCTGGTTTTGCTGTGAAGTCAGCGAAGAGTCTCGTTGGCTTAAATTCTACTTTACTCCACCTCACACCCTGAATATTGTGGGTTTGATGTTCAGCCTCTCCATCAAATACAAAGATTTCTCCTCTATTTTAAATCCACTGTTCTTGCTCCCCGAAGCCCCCTATATGCTGAAAGAACACAAGCAAAGGCAGCATTTGCATGGGAGCACTAGAATAAACATCACCTCTAAAATATAAATGGATGAACCAAAACCTTTACGGAACATTTTTACTTTAGCTTGCAGCTTTTACTTTTTTTAAAGTCCCGCTTTTACCACCTTTCACCTTCTTGGTGCTGCTACATATAGGCCTATCATAATGCATGTCTCAGCTTTTAGTTTCAAATCAGAAACTTTTGGTTGCATGTCAATCAAAGGTGTTGAGCTCTATGGAGAACGAGATAGTATTGTGCTTGAGGACTGTCTTAATCGTATGATACTCAAGACGAACACCACAGAGACGAAACCAGTCTGTGTTTAATGTAAGCAGCCGTGTTCTGAAATAAAGGCTTCTTAATTTAATTCAAATGCATCTGTTCCTGCTCCTTTTTTTGCTCCCATGTGTCGATCTCTAACTTAGAAGATATCTTGCAAAGATCATTCCTGGTGAAAAGAAAATTTGCTTTTAAGTTGAGCTTCACGAGTGAGCTGCTTTTCAGATGCTTTGTGGCTCACTCAGATTTGTCACAGACAATCTGCAAATGCAAGTTTATTTTACGTCATTCGATCTTAAAGACTCCACTGGGTAAAATACATGATTAAATAAAACACCTATACTGAGATAAATTCTCTATATTTCAACATTTCAAGGTGCATCTCTACACTGCCATCACTGAGCCCATCCTCACCTACTTTATCACCATCTGGTGCGCCGCTGCCACTGCCAAGGACAAGGGCAGACTGCAGCATATCATTTGCTTGGAGGAGAAGGTGATTGGCTGCAATTTTCTGTCCCTGCAGGACCTGTATGCCTCCAGGACCCTGTTGCGGGCGGGAAAGATGTTGGCTGACCCACCCTGGACACAACCTCCTTGGAACACTCTCCTGTGGTGGGAGGCTGCGGTCCTCGTGCCACAAGAACAGTACCACAAACCATAATTCCTCATCTTAACTTCATGAATCAGGCCGTTCCTCATCCATTGCAGCAGTTTTCAAAGTGAATGACAGATAAGAATCCAAGTTCAGCTCACATTAGCAGCGCTGGGTTGCTCGCAGTTATGTCTCCTCTTTTCACCCCAAATGAACTGTGTTGTAAACAAACACCATGTGCGCTGCTCTGCCCCTCCCATCCCCTGAAATGTGATCTGCTTCATGAAGCTGGTGCCGGCTTAACGCTAGTCAGACACTAGCGGCTCCATTACTCCATTTATGAAACGTAATATTGTGTTGATCACATTGTCATTTTGCTTAGACTTAAAGGAGAAGTCTGGTATTTTGCACTTTGAGCCCCATTTCTGGGTTGTTCATGATGAAATAGAGTGGCTAAGACCAAAATTGTGATGATTGCTCCTTTTTGGAGAATTTGGCTTTCCCCTGCCTGGCTTAACACTGCTGCCTATGGCCATGTGTGAACCTGTCCTAAAACCACCCTTAACTTAAGCATGATCAGTGGTCAGTGGTGTTTGTTGATGTTCTGACATAAAAATCGTAGCAAACTGTGCTTACCGTGATGATTTATTTGACATTTTGTCGAATCCATTGGTTTTCTATAGATGCCTCATTGTCCGCTGGTAGTAATCTGCCACCGGAAATGGAAAGGGGGTTGTTTGCGACAAGGTTGTAGTCTTTGTAGTCTTTTAGCTCAGCGAAAGTGCCGGCTCGGCAGTGCTGTGTGCACTCCTGGAGGAAGAACCAGAACGAACCAAAAAAGTTTTGTAATAAGTTTAAACAACTGCACAATGGATTACTCGCTCGTGAACAACCTTCGCAGTACGATGCCTTTGAACACAATGCCAACTTTCTTCTTCTGCTTCTTTTCTGTGTCCCATTACATTGCAATGGTTTCCTGCCGGTTGGCGACACCCACGTGAAGGAGCATTATCGCCATCAAGTGGGCTGGAGTATGTAACGCTTCAGGATCAAACGAACAATCAAGCGGAAGTTTAACAAATGCCGGTTCAGTCAGTTTGCGTAAAATCAAACAGATTTTTATTTTTTAAAGAGTATTTTTTTAAAGAGAGAGAGAGAGCCGGGGGGGGACATGCAGACATGCAGAAATGGCTGCAAGCCGGAGTTGAACCTGCAGGCGTCGGTAGGGTAGTGGATAGTAGGGTAGTGATCCAAAACAGATGAACAGATCCAAGCTTGTACACCAGACCATACCAGCAAAACCAGAAATCAACCCAACTTTAAACCCCTCTGACAGGTTGCCTCCACCACCAGATGACAAAAGTCAGCTCATTTAGACCCTTTTAGGGTCGACATCAAGATGACATCATTTTATTAGCTGGAGGCAAAACAGGACTCGCCACTACAGGGCTGTAGGCTACACAGCAGTCTTAAAATGTTGTCTTGTGTTATTGGGTGCCCGAATAGAAGGAGTCATGGCTCAAAACTTAAATTCTATCACATACCAGCCGCACGGTACATTCCAACGGTGCTCCGAATTTACGAATGGTCCAGTTTGTGCAAGAGTGAGCTCTGCACTTGGAATGAGTATTTCCAAACGCACCAAATTCAGAGAGACTTGTATCATCTCCCTCCACTGTCAAAGAGAAGCCAACAGAACATTGCTAGCTCGCGCTAACTAATGTCTGTGGAGATTTGTTTTGCCTCTATCAGGTAATCTGATCTATCTATCTATCTATCTATCTATCTATCTATCTATCTATCTTATGTGCCAATAAACCAGAGCAAATTCTTTGTATGTGAAAACCTGCATGGCAATAAAGCAGATTCTAATTCACTACATGAAATGCAAAGATAAAAGGCATGAGTAGTTCAGATGAGAAAAAAAAAGTTTGATTTCCCTTTGTTTTGATTTTGTTCTGCCTCGAGGCAAATGTTCAATACAAATCCCTAAAAACTGACGGGAAACAATATTAGCATGGCAGCCCTAAAACATAAATGGATGTAAAGCTAAGTTAAAGCTTCTCCCAGCTGCACACTGAGGTTAATAGGATGATGCCATTGTTATGGATTAGAATGTGGTCAACAGCCAAGCAGTCGCCATTCAGATTGTGTTTATTCAGTGTTTTAATTTAAAATAAGGTACATTACTTAATTAGCATCTTGTACACATTTTGCTCTGCTCGCAGGCTGGTAAACAGCTCCAGGCCATTAGGCATGGACAGTAGTATGGCTCTTTCTGTTAAGTGAGATAGACTATCAAAGTTAGTCCTCAGTTACTGATTCCTACAGTAGTTTAAAACTAAAGTTTAAGCTCTCATAAATAAAACAGATCTGCAGCACCTAATATTTGTATTCCCGTGTTTGCCTCTCAGGGCTTTTGTCCTGTTCCAAAGGCCTCAGAGGCTAATATTTTCAAAATTGTATTATTCCTCAGACTTGCCAAACTCTTCTCTGTAGTGTCAGACACTGGCTCCAGCATGCTCCTTCACATAAAAGTAAGGAGGTGTTTAAATGCTGCTCTCTATAAGAGCTGCATGTTTGGGTGCATGGAATACAAATGGGTATTATTCTGCTTTCTCTTCACTTAACCTCCTTCCTGGCCTCGCCACTTATCAAGAGGACATGTGAGGCGAGGAATGACAAACGCAGGTCCCCGCGTCTGCACAGGACCTGGGAGGCGTGTGGGTGGGAAAACGATGAGGCATTTCTGTGAGACTCTTCTGCGTGCCCTCACGTCTTCCGCTGTAATGTTTTAAGGGGATTCGGTGAAACGCAGCTCCCTCTGTGTTACTATTCCTTTCTTCCCTAAATTAATTCCCTTTGTCCATTTTCTGTTTCCTTCGCCTCTTGTCATTTTGCTACAGGCGAAATGAATAAAAGATGGGAGACAGGTGAAAGGATGAGCAGAAATGATTAAACAGACAAGTGATAATGGTGAAGGTATAAGGGGTGATACGAAAGGAGAATAGATAAGATCAGCAGGGTCACCTGGGGACCTGGAACAGGAACTGGAGTGGTTTTTCCAGTTTCTTTTGAGGAATATAGTGTCAAATACAGACATACATCCTGGGCAGATATATCATATTGGTGTATATATCAGCCAAAACATGTAGTAGAGAAAAATACAACAAGATTTATTTCAGATTATTTGAAACAGTGTTTCTGTTATGTAATTTATCCCCCACAGAGTGCTGACATGTCCCTGTCCTGCTGTGCCTGTAGTCTGTAGGTTGGACCACCACTTTGCTCCACACTAAAATATTTCAACATCAACCTGATGTATTGGCTCGATATTTGGTACTGACATTTAAACAAACAATGCGTCCAAAAAATGTTGGTGATTCCCTGACTTTCCCTTTAGTGCCACAGTGAGGCTGACACTTGTGGCTTAAAAATGTCTCGACAACTAGTGAATGGATTGCTGTGATATTTAGTAAAGACAGTCATGTCCCTCTTGTAAATCCCGGAGCAACTTTTGTGATTGCCTGACTTTTTATTTAGCGCCATCACAAGATCAAAATGTACATGTGTTCAATACTTCAGTTCATGACCATATACTTTCAAAGCCAGCGTAGTTGTTAGAATAAAAAGTTGGCCTTGCACATTTCTGCAAACCAGGGAAACGTTACATTTGTGTGTTTCAAACATATCATATCAAGGATTCTAAAGTGATACAGCACCGATTACATGTGTTATGACAGCATTATTGGTATTTTAATGAATGTCTTGTGGGTGTGGTTTAGGCAGGTGGTAGGAGGCAGGGTCAGCACTGACATCACACATGGGGGTTGGTGGTAATGACTCATTAGCTGCTATTAGCCGCACCTGCAGGGAGAGCTGAAGAGGCCTTTGTGCTGACAAGGTAGACACCAGAGGCAAGACATTCTGAAGACAAAAGAGACTGAGCTAGCATTTGACACGCCACCGCGAATTATCCATGTAAACACACACTGACTCTCAACAACCACAAAGAAGAGCGAGCTGGTCGACTGGTCCGACAAAACAGCATCAGAGGGGTGTCCAGCAGAGTCATCTGGTCTGAGCCAGCTGGTCGCGAGGAACAAGAGTGGTGGCCTGGAGGTGAGTCAACCACACACAGCCCAGAAAGGAGAGGTCACACTCACCCAGGGAAATCCAGGCACATATCTCACGTCTAATACAACACGTAGGGAGCGACACTAAGTTATGGGCTTGCTAGCCTTAGATGACAAGCTTTCACAAGCCAGGTTTTGCATAGCAGCGTAAAAACATGTATATGAGCTGACTTTGTCATCAAAAGGAGAAGAGAATGGTGGATGACATGACACCAAGGTGAGATGACTGCCAAGCTGCAGACCACTGGTGAGATCAACATACAACAAAATAGTATGTTTTTTAGCGGCAATTCCACCAAACCCAGGTGTTTTAAGCCAAAACATGATCTTCTCCTAACCATAACCATGTGTTTTTTGTGCCTAAAATTAACCACAAGTTAACCACAGCACCGTAGAAACATAAAGAGAAGTAAAGGGAAATGTATTTAGTTGTATAGAGAAGTTGACTTTTTTTTCCTTTTTCTTAGTACAACAGAAGTAAAGAGATTTTGCCGCCTGCCTGATTTTGTTTTTATACTGCCAATGCTGAAAAAAGACTGATTGGGCTTTCCTGCAAATTTGCACAATTCCTGTGTAAAAAGGGCTAGTGAGACAAGGGGCCCATGGGCACAGTTATGCATCTTTTTTGATTTTCTTTGTTATTTTGTGTCTCCTTGTGGTTGTTTTATGTCTTTTTGTTCAGTAATCCGTCCATGAACATGTTGGCTACATAATGACACACAAATGTTACATAGATTTGGTTTGCAGAAATGCACAGTGCACATTTATGATGGTTTGTGGGTTGTGCAATACATTAGCCTCGGCTGTACTTTTGTTTTTAGTGCTAGTTTTCAAATGCTGGTGTGCTAATTTGCTTAACTAAGATGGTGACTGTCATAAATACTATACCTGCATAACATCAGCAGATAAGCATGATCACTGTGAGTGTGTTAGCAGTGGAAGTGCAGCCTCATAGAGCTGATAGCATGGCTTTAGTGTTGTTCAACTGTAAAATGTCTCACTACGTTCATATCTATGTCACAGCTGTTTGAAATAACAAGTTTAATGTCATGTGATTATGTAATATTAAAAGTGCTGACACATGCTGACAGATAGAGGTCAGCATGCGATAATACAGCAAGTGGACATTAATTCTTTTTAAAAGTCTCACCCAAAAAGCAACGGGACCTCGAGATCAGATTAGAATGGCAAAGCACCATCACAGCATAATCCCCGCCAAGAGGTGAAAGCAGAGAGATGGATGGAAACCAAAATCAGCTGCTTAACTCTCCCAGGTCATCAAAGTATCACTTTGGGTGTATTTTTGTGCCAAGGTTAACACCTGTGACAGCGAGCCAAGACTCTGCCACCTCACCAGACTGCACTGAGACTAAACTGATGATCCAGCTTGTTTAACATTCCACAGAAAGCTCTGGGAGTGATTCAGAGCCCGAAGACAATTAAAGCCTGATGGGGTTTCAGAGGGAGGCAAACTCAGTTTCAATCAGCATCACATAACGAAAGTAAACAATTGCAATTACAGTAATTAGTGTTGGTTAAACTTCAGCTTTGCTACACTTGCTAGATGAGGAAAAGAAGTGGTTTTTACATCAGAGGGGTGGAGACTCTACACACAAGACTGCCATCTAGAGTCCAAATCCTCCCTCCACTGAGACTGTAAATCGTCCTGTGTCTTTTATATCCGATCTGAATATCTTTTCATGCCTGTGGACTGGTCAATATCAAATGAAAGCACAGTCACTTTCACATAAATCTGTATCTGTGTTCATTGACTCACAAATAGAAGAAATGACCCTGTTTATTTCAGACCTCCAAGTCTTTCTCTCTCTCTTCTCAGTGCTGTCATGGCTGGGATCAGCGATGCTTCCAGGAGACGATGAGGTTCACCTGCTGCTTGTCAATGTCAGTCAGTGTTGAATATCAGGGCAGCCCTGAGCTGCAGTTCATGGCTTACTGTAATCATTTGCCTCAGCTGAAAATGAGAAATGGTGCTTAAAGCCACTGGTTTCACCTACAGCGACTTTTAAAAAAAGGATCAGTCACGCTTTATGACTAAGCACACAGTGATAGGAGGCTGTCCATTTGGTAGACATGCAGCAGCATGTTTAGGATTGTCTATTACAGTATATTTTCCCTTTGAAGACCAGGAAATGGATATTTTCTTGCTGCAAGGCACTTATATATTTATATATTTATTTGTGCTTTTATTCTGTGCAGTTTGAAGGAACACTTTTTAAGAGTTAGGGGGATTAGGCACAATTATCCGCAAAGATCTCTTCCTCTCCAAAACAACTGGACCCGGTTATTGAAACTGGGGAAAACACTAATTAAAGTAGTTTCATGTTACACTTTAGTGTTTTTCCAAAACTGTTCGGCATGTCAAAGACAGGCTGCCAGCCCAGCACCTGGTCAGTGAAGATTCTTCGTCATCCAGGTCATGGTAATCTTAAGTGCTATATCGTAGGCAACTGGACTTGCTTGAGTTTCACCTCTCATCTAAGATGCTTCTTCAGTCCTAACTGACTGGTGCGGAGTCGCAGACAGAGTCAAAGGCTTACAGAGTTGTTATGGTCGCATGTGAGTCATTGGGGCGTGATAGAAGCCATCCACGTCAAACTGGAACAAGCATCTTTTAACAGAGGAGGTGGCCTATGACACCACTTATCACCCACCTACAATGCAGTCTTGGGATCCCTCCCCAGACAACTTCACACCCATTCTCACCTGGACCCATCTAACCCTAACGACACACAAGATGGCCAGGTTGGTCAGCGACTCACATGTGACCTCAACGACTCTGTAGGGTTCACACCCACAAAGAGTTTAAAGCCTGTGACTCTGCACCAGACTGTTAGAACTGAAGAAGCTTCTTGAATGAGAGGTGAAATGTCTTCAAGAAACGCAAGCAAGTCCAGTTGTCTACAATATAGCAGTTAAGAGCCCAGGACCTGCTAATTTGCACTAACCTTTTATCTTTGGGGCCAGTTGCACAAAGCACCTTAATTTAAGTTTTTCCTCAAAGACTGAGTTAAGGTTTCTTTAAGATATAATCAGCTGCACAAAACACCCTTAAGGCTTTATCTTAACCTTTCCGTAAAATTCTTACTTACTCATCATCTTTGTCTTGTACTTAAGGTATTGCTCCAAGTTTCTTAAACCGTTGGACCTTAGTAGCCAATGTAAGGACAAAAACATAAAGTACCCCTGATTCCATCTTAAACGCAACTTGAGTTTATGGAGATAAATGTGAAAAAATAAGGCTTCCCGAGAGGAGTGTTCCGCAACCAGGAGAACCGATGACATACTTAATGATGAGCAAATGATTTTGTGCTATAAATGTGACCAGAGGTCAATTTGTGATTGAGAACATCTGGTTTTGGATCACTCAACTTTTCAAAGCTGTGTTGTTCCCGTCTCTTTACAATTAGTGTTTGCCCTGTAGCTTTATGCAAATGGATCTTTCCAGTCAGTTATTGGTGAGGTATTTCAGTTAAGCCTTTAAAGCCGCTACAAGGAACTTTTAACTGGATATGCAAAAGTCTCTCATTTCTGCTGATGTCTGTGCGTGACCTACAACAGCAAATGAGACCATCGGTGTGAAGATAAGCTATTTCTATATAGCGTATATCCATACCTTTAGGAAACTGGCTCCGGGTCCACCCCAGGTCACTTCCAGGACGGAACGATTTACAGCACTCAGACAGCACACGTCATCTTACCTAGCTGCTTACATTTAGTGACGCTTATAAATAGTCGCTATTCCTCCTCCTCGACCGGACGTCCGCGGGGAGTTAAAATAGCAGCAATCATTGGGTAAAAGTTCTGTGAAAGCACTGGACTCACCAACAGTCAGCCACATCTCAGTCACACAGAGAAAATCCAATCCTCGGGAAGTCAGGAAATCTTTCAGGCTAAACGTTTTGTTCGCTAGCGATCTCGCATTTACCAGCCCAATCCTGGCAGGAGCCGGCGGTTCCACGGCATTAGCTGTCCGGGGAGCTACACACAGAGGCCGCAGGTTGCGCAGATTCACCCCGCACCAGCGGGGACGAGGAGAGCAGGGGCCGCGGGGCTGGAACACCTCATCCGGGGCGACGACAGGTACCAGCCAGGCGTCGACAGGGTCCAGCGAGTGCCGAGAAATAAAGAGGCGAGGCACCGCTCCATAATCAGTCCAAGAAGCTGTGGAAGTGCTCGCCAAACAGGCCTTCAGCCTTACCAGCCGACCGCTGTGTTTACCCCGGTGGCAGTGGCGTCTATGCCTGAGAGGTGGAGCTGGGGCGCGGCAGAGGTGAGCTGGGATCCCCGATAGGAGCGGGGGCAAAGTTTTCCCATCTTGTTGTTTCATTCATCCCCAAAACAAACACATGCGTGAGCCAGGTAAGCGTCTTTACGACAATACGCACTAGAGCTCATGGGAAATGTAGGCTTAATTCCGGCAAAACACTACCGCTTTTGCCCACAGCGTTGCCAAAATGAACTCAAAATGAAAGTTCCTTGTAGGGGCTTTAAGTTAAGGAACAAACTGTTTTTTGCAACCAGCCTCTGATAACTTAGGATCCAGACTTTCATGAGGTTTTTACCGGGAACCGAATTATCCGCAGAGGTCTTCCCCCTCTCCAAACAAAGGGACCTGGTGATTTAAACTGGTGAAAACACTAAATAAAGCAGTTTCACATGAAAAATGTTTGTTGAGGAGAAGCTTCGAACTACAGTGGCCGACACAAAAACATGAAAAAGGAAATGGCCCTTTGGGAAACCAGTGTTTGGTTTGTCTGTTCTAGGCTACTGCAAAAATATCGCGAGGATCAGGACTCGCTCCACATGTAGATATAAAGGGCTCATGCTATGATAACAAACCCCCCAATGATTCTTATTTTCATGTGATTATACACCAAAGAAAACATGCTTATTATATTATTTTCATTTCTAAATCCTGCACACTGGACCTTGAAGACAAAGTAGCAACAGCCCAAGACTGAGACGCACTCTGACGTTTGTGGCCTCGTGATGTAAAATAATTCAGAGTTGGTCATCACTCCTCATTTCCTTCATAATCATCCTCCTCCAGGTTCTGTTCTGCTGCTATTCGTTATTTGAAGCCTTTAACTACAATCCATTCTGGTAGCTAAATTACAGGATCTATTCATGGTGAGCTCAGATGGAAGGAAATCTATTCTGGAGTGTCCCTTCATCGTCCTACTGAAACTAAAATGAAAGCACAAAAATGTCTGCAGTTTTCCTTTTTTTCCACCTAAAGATGAAATCATGAGCCATTTACATAAATGGTGCTGGCAGCTTGTTATGAAAGGTAATGAAACTGGGGGGAGCCAGATTGCCTTAGAGAAAATGCTTTGAGTAACAAAGCCAAAGGGAGCAAACATGCATTTCTGTACTGATATGTGCAACTTCTACAGCGGCAGCCAAAAACACTTTAAGATTATTATTACATTAGTGATACTAGGAATCATAGTCGTGCTTTATGTCTAAGGAGAATGTGAATCATCTGTTCATGTTGATACATTTCTGGATTTCTGAAAACTTTGTCGTTGCTACCAATGACACAGAAGGAGAGAGCGAATGTAATGAAAACCAGAGGGCTAATAACAGCCTCCATCTCTGTTTGACAGGTAAACATCAAGGCTTCTGATATCTGCCTGTGCCCTCCAGCATGGCTGAGAGACTCGGGTCAACAAAACATTTCACTGAGTCATTTATCCGTACACATGCATCACAGGGTAGATTTGATCATTTAACTTGTAGCCGGCCTCATTTAACATTCACAGCACATTCTGATAGAGCGGCTGCAGAGACCTTGTGAGGTGGCCTTGCTTCTGTAATCTCAATTGTGTATCTCCTTTAACGGAAAATGAGTAATGACTAGACCTTAGGCTTTGTTGTGCATATCTCGGGGGCTGCTGCAAGAAGTTACGTCAGAAGCTTCGTGTAGGATAAGTAGGAGGATCGTAGTCTAATTTCCTCTTAAATCCTACAACTGATCTCGGTTGAATGAGCGGCAGTGATTTATTTTTCAGCCTGATGAGGTCTTTATATGAGGTGAGAGTAATCTTGAGGGAACTAGAACAGGCAGTGGTATTGGAGGCAACATCTGTCTGTGTGACGGTATGGTGCTGGCCTAAAGCAAAGAGAGAACAGCTTGAGTTTAACCTAGACTCGCTGTTATTATAACTTCTTTATTACGTGTCCGGAACAAGAACGTCATGCCTGCACGAGTGTGTCTGCGTGTGTGTCTATAGAACCTCAATTTCCTGCGTGTCAGTGATTTTGTGCCCCGCCGTGCTCACAATTTAATCCACAAAACACACAATTACAAGAGTGACAGAGAAGTTAATGAACAGTGTTGTGCTCCACTGAAGGACTCCCAAGGGTAGATCTGTTAAGTATTAACAGCAATCAAAGAGTTTTGTTTAATATATTCCATCAAGTGATAATGGACGTGTGGTGAAATGTGCCATGCTTATTATTGTCCAACAACGCATAAAGTGGAGAATGGAGCTTCAATCAAACTTATAGTACCCTGGCATGAAGGGATATGTATTTAGTATTGACAACAGGGGGTTTCACAAGTTCTGTTAAGCAGAATAAATGTGTTAGTAGTTCCTCTATTGCTCAAATAAGGTAAGCATTGGCTGGTTTTGTTCAGAGTTGGAGGCAGAATGAACCATGGATGTATAAAGAGAAATGGATACAGTGCTGAAGGCAGGATCCCATTCGTTCTTGAAAACTGCTCAGTGGTGCATGACAGCAATAAAGTCCAGCTTCCCAGGTATAAAATTACCCAGATCTCCTCCACTGTTTAACCCATAGAGCAAGGGCACCAGACATTTGTTGGCCAAGAGGCAGTGGCACAAAGAAGTTACAACGGGCCCCAGTGCACACTAATATGACAGGCCCTAGTGTTTGCTATTGTCTTGACACATTGGACGACATCAGCATACATTATACCCAGCAATCATCATTGCAGATCTGACAAACAAAATCAATGAAAGTCTGAAATTTATACAAGAATAGAAAATAGAAAAAGCATATAATTTTGTTTTGGATAGCAACTGACTGTTTAAAAAAGAGAGAGAGAGAGAGAGAGAGAGAGAGAGAGAGAGAGAGAGAGAGAGGAAAACCATGACACAGATGGGTTTGCCTTTTTGATGACATATATATTAATCATTTCACTTTGAACACAGGTATATTTTCAAGGTTGCAGTCTGAATTACTTGCGAAGGTCCGTTCTCTCTATGGGATACTTCACCTCAAGAGCCCCAGTGCAATCACACTGCCTGTACTGTCTATATTTACGCCCCATCCGAGCGGCTAACTTCCAGATTAGCTCTCGGCTAACTTGAATGCCGATAAAAAATTTTCAATAATGCAGCTCTTCTAAACATTCAAAATGTTGCCAGTCCAAATGGATCAAATCCCATCTCATTTCATAAGGGCTGTGACGTTCCACTGATTGACATACATCTCCTTCACAATGTAAGTCAATGGGAGATAGTCTTTTTGAGCCCAATAGCACCATGTGACGGATGCAGAAGTTGTAATTCCACGGTTTGGCCACTATGTCAATTTGGCTTAAAAGCAGGGCGCTGTTCCTGGTGCCTTGGTTTGAACTTGGGCTAAGCTAGCTGTTGGTGGTCAGTAAATTCCCAGTAGTCTAGCAGCTTGTTTAACCTGTCGTGTTTAATATTTCTGAATGTGTTGAATAGAGGATGTGACATGTGGGCGCAACAGTTTAGGACCGTGGTGGAATGTAAGTACATTTACTTAAGTACTGTACTTAAGCACAAATTTAACATACTTGTTGACCCATTATTTATTAAATAGTGCAATCCACTATTTATTTTACATGTGCAACAGCTTGATACAGTCTATTTTTTTTAACACTATTGATTTTCGATTTTATGAATGATGATTTTGATGATCTTGTTCATGTTTTACTTGCTTGTTTAATGACTAGTTGGCACCTGATCAGATGTAGCGCTCCTAATCTTGTTGTATACTCTCCGTAGAATGATAATAAAGGATTTCTATTACAGTATTTTCATTTAATGATATATAAAACGTATACTCCACTACAATTAGAAGGGAATTACAGTACTTTTCTGTGTAACACAAGTAACTCATAATATAACTCGTGATCTAATAAAAATGTGAGTATTTGATTACATTTTTAAGTAACATGTCCAATGATGGTAACTGAGCTTGTGAAAACAAAGAAAAAAGGTCCTCTCCTGGTTCTGTTAAGTGGATACTGCCTCAAAACTCTTAACATGACCAGGCTGATTAGACTCCACTGTGCCAAATGTGTCAGTGTCAAGGGGTTTAAGTAATCATCTCTTCATTCAGGAGATACATCGCCTTCCTCCCTCCGTCCCACACTTACCTCGAGGCATCTCAAATTTTCTTAGTAGGTGAAGCCAAGATGAAGCAGTCAGTGTGGTGACTATTTAAGCTATTACTTAGTGGTACCTCTCAAAGAGAGTTTCAATTCAATTCAATTTTATTTATAAAGCCCAATATGACAAATCACAATTTGCCTCACAGGGCTTTACAGCATACGACATCCCTCTGTCCTTTGGACCCTCACAGTAGATAAGGAAAAACTCCCCAAAAAAAACCCTTTAACGGGGAAAAAAACGGCAGAAACGTCAGGAAGAGCAACTGAGGAGGGATCCCTCTTCCAGGATGGACAGACGTGTAATAGATGTCGTACAGAACAGGTCAGCATAATAAATTAACAGTAAACCGTATGACACAATGAGACACACAGAGAGAGAGAGAGACAGAGACAGATGCAGGACAGACGGTAATGACAGTAGCTTACAACAGCATTAATGAAAGTAATAATATTATAATTAATAATAATATATTAATATCTCAGAGCATATCTATGATTCAAAAATTGAACTAGGATTGCCTGCACACGGCTCTCAATGTGCAGATGGCTAAGTCGCCAGCTAGCAGCCAACAGTGCCAACAGCATGAACAGTGCTAACTATGAATTAGCGCAGTACTTTGCTAGCCAGTGGGACACAAATACAGGAACTCACATGCACTAAAATGCACATGCGGCTGAATGCAGTGTGACATCATTCTCTGCTTAGGACACTATTTCAATCAGGCGAAATGAGGTGAATGGAATAAAGATGATTGTTCAATACAGAGTGAAGGTGTACAGATTAACAGATGATGTCAAAGTGGGCACTGTCAACTAGCCATACAAGCCATTCTCTCAGTTAACCTAGTAAATTTCCACTAACCCTGCCTCTCCACCACACCTACTTGCCTACCTTGCCTGTCTCTGACTCTCCTGCTTCGTCTGCTCCCTGGTAAACCACTCAGCCTTCTGTCCCCGACCAAGAGTTCTGCTTCTACATTTCTGGTTTCTGTTTGCCTGTTCCGCGTGACTGTTTGGAGAGACCGTCACCAAGCTCTCCATAGTGAGTTTACCTGTTCTGCTGCCTGTGATTTCCTGTGCCGTGGATTACCTCGCCACGTAGCTGCAAGTTGTGTGTACGCCACAGGATCCCCTCATCATTGTCGTTGTCAAGACCCTCACTCCCTACAGTCGGCTTCTCCCGTGTGTACTCCTGGTTCCAGACATCGCCTTCTGCCTCCTTCACAATACTGTTACAGCAGACACCACTGACTCGATGTGCCATACCAAGCACTCTGGACTGTACTTGTGTCTTGGAAGGTTCCGAGCCAACACATTGACACTCACTGTTTTTTCATCTGCCTGCTCCCTCTGCGTTTGACAAGTGGCTTCAGTAAAGACTATCAGAAACTGTCCTTATTGTCTGCGGTGCTGCATCTGGGTTCTCCCCACACCGTGACAGATGATGTGATGAATATGAATTGACAGAAAGTCTTTGGTGCTTGGACTCCCGAGGGAGATTTGCCATTGAGTGGCATCTGAGCAGCAGCAAGATAAATCCTCTATGGAGTGCAGACACTGGTGGTGGCGGCTGATGAGGCTGATGAGGCTGATGAATCTGCAAAGACTCGGTGGTGATGAGGAGGTGGAGGGTGCACACAACTGCAGCATGAAAGAACTCCGAGCAGAAAGAGAACCATATTAAAAAATCAGAAGCAGGAGTAAATGGAAGATGTTGTGAAATATATTTAAAAGACCTAAACTTGCAAAAGTGTAGACTGAACTTTCTCTATGGCTTCATTGCTACACTATATCTTTACATAGTAAACAGTTGTTCACAGCTATATTAATGCTCTGAATGCTGCATACAGTTCATTTAATTACTGATTAACAATTAATTTGCATATTAAAGAATTTAGTCACCTAATAGTCAGTTAATGGGCTCATATGCTGTGGCTGATAACACTCTTAATAAACCCAGTGATTGAACGCAACAGGAATAGCATGTTAATTAACTGCGCCTTTTAGAAGTCATATTTTAATCTTACCTGGTTAAAGAATACTAGATTAATTCCTTTTATCTTGGCCCAAAAAAGCCTTATTTTCCTGCACTTCATCTTATGTCTTTTGTTCATGTTGATAAGGAGAAACAGTAAAAGTCTGGTTCCTTGTTTTCTTGTTTCTTCTGTGACATTTAAGGATCACACTGAGAGAAATCCATCATAAAGGAAACGGATATATGCAACTCTGCATCCCTGATGCATTGCAGCTGCAAAAGGTCACGTTGAGCAGCATGACGTGCTTTATCGCGACTGGGAACTGTCGCTCTTGGTCTTGGATAGGTTCGCTGCGAGACACTGGAGGTCATTTTGGGATATATATAGGAAGTCAATAACTGAGGCAGAAGTAGTCAGGAGATAAAGTGGATAAACCAGGACGTATATTTCACACCCTTATCACAAGCAAGTCTGGACATCCTTGATTTATGATATTTGTTTTATGGACTTTTCTATTTACAGTAAGGCCAGCCCACTGCGAATCACCCTGGCAGTGTTAATGCCGTACTCCACCCGCTGAGCACTACACGATTATATCAGATCCAGCCTTTAATCATGAAAGGGAAAAACACAATTAAGTTGGATTGCACTGAGCGTAAACCTCTACACCCTGCTAGCCTGGTTAATTAGGTGGGCTGTGAGCACTGGGCTCACAGTCACCCCACAGTTAACTCCTGCCATGGCCAAAATCACCACATATGTCTTGCGATGGCATTTTAATAGATAATGAAATTTCTCATTTAAAAATAGTAAAGAGGAGACAGGAGGTGGCAGGTGCCAGGAGTAGGGGCAGTGGAGGTGTGAAGATATTAAATTATGCATACTTGTGTGTGTGTGTGTGTGTGTGTCTGTGTGTGTCTGTGTGTGTGTCTGTGTGTGAAAGAGAGAGAGAGGAAGACTCAGCAGGACAGTATCGTTTTTAAAAGGCGTTTATATCAGTTATAAAAATTTTCAAATCCTTACAGGGGCCTGGTGTAAATATGTTGAATTTTTTTTTTTACAACTTCTCTGTCTTAATTTTCTACAGAAGCATAATCAATCTGCTGTGCTTTTCTGAATTAACAAGATTATTCTCTCAGAATTCTGGGAGAAGTTTTTTGGGGGGAAAAAAATCTGCTACGAGATTATTATCTCCTTAATTCAGAAAAACATTCAGATTTTTTAAATGAAACTTTTCTAATAATGTTGACATAAAAATCTAATTAATTCAGGAAAAACAAGCTTTTTTTCCATGACTTTTCTCCTTATTCTAAGATTATAATATTGTTAATAAAAAATAAGCAGATTTTTTTCCGTGAAAAAATTATCATATAATTCTGAGATAGTAACTTAATTATTTCATAAATAGAGTAGATTTTTTTTTCATGAAAATTCAATTATTGTTGACATAAATAATCTTGTAAATCTCAAAAAATTGCAACTTTTTTCTATTAAACTTTTCTCATAATTGTGACAATAATCTAATTAATTCAGAAAAACATCCTTTTTTGCATAACAATTTTTCCCATAATTCTGATATTATATAATTTTTAATTAAAAAAAATGCAGATTTTTTTTCCATTAAAAAATATTTCATAACTCTGAGATAATAACTTCACTAATTCAAACAAAAAAAATAGATTTAAAAAAGGGGGAATGTTTTTCTATTAAACTTTTCTCATAATTCTGAGAAAATAATCTTTTTTTTTGTAGAACTTTTCCTGTAATTCTGACATTATCATCTCATTAGTTAAGAAAAACTTGTAGATTTTTTTCCATGACAATTTTTCCTCATAATTCTGGCATAAAAACCTCATTAATTAAGAAAAAACATGGCACTTTTTTCATGAAAATTATTCTGATAATTCTTTGATAATATTCTAATCCATAAAAATGATTTTTTTTCCATTAAATGTTTTTCTCATATTTCTGATCAAATAAAAATAATAATTAACTCAAAAAAAACAATTTCTTTTTCCATGAAAACTTTTCTCATAATTTGGATGAAATAATTAATTAATTTATTCAGAAAAATTAGCAGTTTTTTTTTCTTTTCAGGAAAACTTAATGGGATAATAATCTTGTCAATCCCGACAAAACGACCTTTTTAAGTTTTATTTTGATTTTATCTAATTTTTCTGAGGGGGCTTCATCACGCTTCTGTAACTTCCACACTTATCATCCCATAAATAATCCAGTGTTACACCTACAATATTTTAACACCAGGTGATAGTCATACCTTATCCATGAATTTTAATTCTACTCACCTCTGCTTTGACTAGATTACACAGAAAGGTGGTCTGACACATATCACAGCTGGACTTTCATCCTCCTGCTGCTGCAGCAGGGACTCATCAGCAGCAGCTATGTAGCAAAATTGCTCCCCAGCTGCCTGCCTGCCTACTCCTGGGTGTACCAGCCCGCGAAATCACTGCTAAGCACTGCTGAGCCTGCCAGCAAGCATGCATTATTGATTTACATTGAAAACTGTTTTACGAAAAAGTGTGGGCCTGCACTGCTCCGTCAGTAGATCATGGCATCAACACTGTCATGTCCAGGGGGGAGGTTCCCTGCTGGATATTGTTAATAAAAACATCTGGTTTTCTTCTTTTATTCTAACTTCCCCATCGTAAGCATTTAGAAGCAGTATATAAACACTTAAACAAACTATAATGGACTTTTACATTCTAAAAAGTGTGAATTAATGTATTTGAAGCTTTCATAACTGATGTTTAAATATCTATGTGCTTGATAGCCCAGTATAAAACAGCTGTAATCATATATAATGATGTATAATAATACATATGGACAAATCTCGCAGATACAGTATAAATAATTTATTAATTATTGATACAATTAATCAGTAATAGAGGCATTTTAGCAATTATAAAGGAATTTCAGTGATTAAGAAATACATAAATAATCACTGAAATTGTCCTAAAGTTAACATATAACTACAGTGTGTGTTATGATGTGTTACACTGCTCATAAATGCTGAAGATGGGGATTAAAATAAAGATATTTATTGGTGCTTGTGTCCTTCATCTCATACTCTAACACTTTTTTATATTAAAAAACTTTTTGCCGTTGTTCACGTGCTTTGAAAAAAATCAAAACATCAAATTGCAAATTTGCAGAGACCGTCAATTAATTCTCTATTTTTCCTGTCTGATTTTAAACGTCATTCTTCTTGTTGAGAACTTCATCTGCCTCTCCTCTCAGCGACTCTCCGTCTCTCCTCTCCCAGACAGTAGACAACCTCTCTGCTGACTGAGCTAATTCAGAGTGACACTGCTGGAGATTGTCTCAGCGAAGGAGTCCCTCCAACCTCTGCATTACAATGGCGTGCTACAACATCTTAAGCTCTGTCACTGTTATCCCGCAGAGGCATATTGTGTCGGATGTAGAGGCTGGGACAAGAATGCTGGCAGAGATAGACCTGGCTGCTACATCTGTTTTAGCTTCAGTACGGACTGGACAGACTGCTAATTAGTAATTACCAGCTCATTGTTGCCTGGGCTCAGGACACTGGCCAAAAACAATAGAATTACCTATGCGAGACACTGCAGGTGTTGTTCAGGGACTGTGGAGAAATGTGTATAGTGACCAGCCGTGTTAAACCCACTTTTCAGGCTGCCTTGTTTTCCTCCTACATGTTTTTACCTAAAGGGTAAAAGAACCATGTAATGTGTTGTTATACAGCATCACCATCACAAAAAATATATACATGCTGACTCAGTAACCACAGAGTAGCCTGCCTCCTGATTTGCTGCCAGCAGATACCGTAAGCTACTTTCTCAGATCTGTTGAAATTGAACAAAAATGCTTCTGTTGCCAAGTAAATATTGGTAATTCATCATTAAATGCTGATCTCTCAAAAAACCTGAGTCAAAATAAATTGAATTATGCTGAAGTGCTGATCATACTTTTCCAGGGGTGTCAAACATAAGGCTCACAGGCCAAATGCGGTAAAGTTTAGTTGATTCAAAACACACATTAAACACACATTAAACATGGCTTAATAGAGACAATTTCAAACACAAGTACACAAATCAGCTTCACTATAACTCACAGCATTCACAGACAAAGCACTTGTCTTTATCTGGACACATTTTCCCCACGAATACAACATGCTAATGTTTTTAGCACAGGCCTATGGCATTTTGCATTGTATAAAATTAGCCTAGCAGCTAGCAGACTTTTCCTCTCCGCCTATGAAGGCAGGGACAACAGCAACATTTAACAAAGGTATTGTTACAAAATTTGGATCCTCCGACAAAACAACTGTCTTAAACTGAAGACGTTTTCCAAACACATTTACAACATGCTAACATTATTAGCACAAGCCTATGGCATTTTACATTGTATAAATTAGCCTAGCAACAAGCAGAGATTACCTCTACTCATATGAAGCCAGGATAAATCACACACAAGACTTAAAATGCTATTTTTGTGGAGGCTTTATTGTCTTCACAATTTATTGCTTCTTATCTGTGAAATAGAAGTAAATTAAAGCTTCGTTTCCACTGAGGGAAATGGTTTCAGCTTACAAAAATAGACAGGAGGTCTGGGTTGACTCAGCGTGTTACATTTCTGGGGAGGTGCATGTCAGGCTACAATGTAGGGTACAGTACCGATTCAACACATGAGAATAACTTCTGCCTTACTCTGCTGTTTGTTTTTGCAAATGCTGGGACATTGCTGGTGGGTGGAGCTAGAGAGGTCATCTGGTTGTACCTGCCTATCTGGGTGGGGCTTCCATAGGGCATAAAGACAGCCTTTTTGATCAATCACTCTCTCTCAGCTGGGCTTACTGCATGCTCCTCATCGTTCGTTCTTTGTTTGGTGTGCTGCACCAGCCAACACACAGTACATATATATTAATTATTTCATACATATATATATATATATATATATATATTTCCACTCATCCATACATTTCCTACATGACTGATTAATTTCCTACTTACACACTCCACCAGTTGCTTATAATGTTTATTAGTCTGAGTTAAATAAATCATTTTTGACTCCTACATCTGTGTGTGGCAGTCAAAAATGATTTATTTAACTCAGACTAATAAATAAATAAATCATTTTTGACTGCTACATCTGTGTGTGGCCTCCCTTTTTGTTGCCTGCCTTGAGCCAGGCGGTAACACTTTGCTCACCTAATATTATTGCACCTGTGAAGGATAAGAGTTGCCAGGTTTCAGGAGCAAGTTAGCGGTCAGCTTACTTCATGTGAAATGCTGCCTCAGAGCCCCCCCCCCCCCGACCAGACAATGTGACGGTATACCTACTCATCATATTTTTACCTTTTGCATTGTATTTTGACACAAAATAGGTTGGCGGTTACATTTAGGAGAAAAACCTACTGAGTTATGGTTGGGAAAAGATTGCAGATGTCGCTAAAAAAGTGGCACAAACTTGGCCGTACTAAGGGGTCAGCAGTTAGATTAAGGTAACAAAACTACTTCATTGAGGTTAGGAAAACACTGAAGATATCACTGGCACTCAGTGGCTCAAATGCAGCTGGAAGGCAGTGGTGTGTCTCTACAAAACACTGTAACCACGTCATTGTTTGTTTGCCTCAGACACCACTCTCCAAAGTAAAAGACCGGTGTTTGTTGGTCCCATCCCCCCGCTCCATCCAGCCTGAGCAGACTTTTACCTTCTTAAAAACTATGTCTGTTGCACTGATCATCTAATAATGACACGAATGGGTTGACATTGGAGATGGTGGAAAGCAAACAGGCGTTAAACGGTGCTGGGGGCGCTACCCAAGACAAGCATTACGATGATGCTCTGGGAGTGAGACCAGGCCAGACCAGAATACAGTTCTTTGAAAAAATAATCAATATTTATTGCAGCCATATTTAAAGATGTTAACCACTGTGCAGAATAACAGCTGTCAATCAGGAGCTTTAGTACAAAAGAATCTGTATCAGACGTCTATCGGTGGAACCGCATTGCCAGACCTTTCAATTTGTAAATGCTTTGTAAGGCAGGGGATAACTTAACCTGCTTCCTCAATAGCCTCCACTTTAGTTTAGTGTGGTGATGCACACGTAATGGCTGTGAGTAGTAGACTGACTGAATGTGGACATCTCAGGCTGTTCATCATATGTTTTGTAAATGGATATTTTCAGAATGATCTTTACACTAAGAGAAAGGGAAAATTGTAGGGGTGTTGTTCTTGTTTTACTGGTGCGGCCCACTTGAGATCAGTTTGGTTTGTATGTGGCCTGTGAGCTAGAATGACTTTGACACTCTGCTTCAGGCGAAAGGGAAAAGAGAAAAGGCATATCTACCTTCAGAGTCTAATGTTGAAGCGACCTCTAGTGGCAGAAAGAAAGAGATGCATCAAATGATAAAATGAGACCCAGGTTCAATTCATATCAGGTGTATATGTAATCCAAGACACGCTATTTGTATGTTTCTAGGTCTATCCTTAATGAATAATGTATGAAACCATAGTCTGAAAGGCAGCACAGAGGTGTACAGAGAGCAAGGTTGTTTTTCATGTTGAATTCCTGTGTTTAAGCCCCCACGAGGGCAAGACTTCACCCTGCTGAAGTGTCTAAGACAGTATCTGTTGTGCTCAGACCACCGCTTAGAGAGGTATACAAATCACTTGCAGGTGGAATGGTGTATAAAATATTAAAGGTCAGAATTTCCATATTTTCTACAGCACACTTGAACTAGATGCATAGCTATGGTGTGATTTGTTGAAATGCTAAATTGGGGATTTATATAATGTTTTGTTTGATTTAAATGTTTTTAAATGGGCAAAGGGACATGATTCCATCAAACTGTAAAATGATGATAAAAACTCATTTATTGAAATCACATCTCTTTCTTCTTATCTGGTTTAATTTTGGAACTATTTTTTTATTTTAATTTAAATTATAAGTTTTTCATAAGCTTGGTGCATGGCATACATATTCTCTCTAGAACATGCAACATTTTTTTTTATATTTATGAGACAGACTCCAGTACATTTATACAATAAAATAAACTAAACTAGTGAATAAATGAATAAATCCAGGAGGAAAATACAAAAACAACAAGGAAAACATGTCATGCATATGCTCTGAGTCCTGCGACAGGATCAGGTGCGTACATAGACAGTGCAGGCAGTGTGGTTGCCCTGGGGCCTGTGGGGGCTGAGAGGCCTGAATGCCACCTGGAAATATGCTTGTGTTCAAAGAAGGGGCAAACCCATCCCCATCATGGTTTTCTGTCTTTGTAAAATTTTATCAGTCTATACAAATGATATGCTTTTTCTACATACACTATAAAAAAACTATAAAAAAAACTATTCTGTTAAACTAATAATTTACCATTTTCTTTTGTAGTTTTTGCCATATAAACATATGTAATGATAATTGCTGGGCAATATGTGTGTTGATGTCCACTATCAGGTCTCTCTTTAATCATGTAACGAGATGATATGATTCACAGTAGCTAGTTTAAGGGCGAAATCTCTCAAGACTGACAAATTGGGCACGTCTACAGATGGATATAACATAAACAGACACAGTGGGAAACTCAGATGTGATCGTAGGCATGTGTGTATGTTCATGAATGCCAATCAATTGTAAACTGACAGCACGCTCCTGCTATTCAGCAATTAGCATACATCCCTGCCCATGAATAGCCAGTGAACACCATATATGGAGATAATAACTACCATGGATAGGTGCATCCTGTCTACCTGCGAACATGAAGTAAATAAAGACAGAGAGAAAGAGAAAGAAAAACTTTTCCGACACTGAGATTGAAGTTATTTTAGGTGAAGTGGGGTTGAGAAAAACATTTTATTTTCTTCTGTTAGTAGTGATGTGACAGGGACAGGTAAATCAAAGGCCTGGAAGGAGGTAACGGGTGCCGTTAACTCATCCAAAACATTAAACAGAAATGGTTTGATATAAAACTCAATGCAAAAAAAAAAACACAGAAGTACACACAGCTACAAGAGGCTCTTCTCAGTCACAGCTCTCTGTTGCAGACAAGTACATGCTCACATCATTGGAAAGACCTCTCAGTCAGAGGAGACAGCGACATGCCTCCACTGGACCAGTCAGCAGTCTCGTGATTGATTCAAGTGGGAATGAGAAACCAGAAATGGAGAAAACACATGTATTAAGTCATTTTAAATAACTCATTCACATTAATTTATAATAATAACAAGCAATATTTATGCACATTCCTTATTTACACAAGCACTACAGGCAGTCCTAAGCAGGTGTAGATTTTGTTGGTGACTACGAAAAGATCGGAGCTACTAACATATTGATGAATGCCGATACATACACGTAAATTTCCTTCAGCAAACAGTTCACTCATAAATCCATTCTGCTCACGTTTCATGAAAAAGACCCACTGTTTGCTAAGTATACACACGCCTAAAACTCTCTCTGTGTGTGAACTAGGGCACACTAGGGCTCGTCATAATAGCGTGCACTGGGGCCTTTCGTAACTACCTTACACCACTGTACAGGATCACACAGTCACAGAGGAGACTGATTTGTATTTAGGCTTGTCTTTCATTTTAACGTAAACCCATTCTTCCTGATCTTAATTTATTCCACCAATCCTACATTTGTAAGATGCTTTTTTAACCATTGCACCACACATTCTTTCAATTCTGGGCATTTGTTTCCTTACAGGGTCTTCAGCTAACTCAACAGACCGTTACTATCCCCACAACAGTAACAGGAAATGCACGATTTTGGACCCATCTTGTATTTTGATAAACAGGGTAATAAAGACATAAAGGACTGGCTTTGGGCAGGTGTTAGACGACAAGGTTGATTTAATGTCAGTTAGTGAGCAAACATCCCGCCACGCCTTGATAACTGTAACCATCTGCCTTCAGGAGATATGACTTCCAACATTTGTAGCATTCAGTGAGTTAAAAACAAGATTGTGGCTTTTGTTTTGAAAATTAAACTTCACGTGGATCACATCGTATTCATCTGTAAAATGACTGAGGATAGTATTGTACCACACACAAAGAAACCTAGAAGCTGTTTAGTACCCACAAGCACCCAATACACAATTTATGAAAACCAGCACTTCTGTACACAGAAGCTTCTCGCTGTGTGTGTCACTCATGTGGAAGGCCAGGCTGTATGTCTCTGAAGGATCTGTTATTGATTTCTCATCGTCTGGGGTGGCAGAGTCCATGCTCCTCTTGTCTCCGAGCACATTTTCACCTTTGTGAAGAGATATAGGAAGCCTCGCAGTTCACTGTGACATTTTAAAAATACAGTGTGGTAAGTTGAATGTAGAAGCAGGTCCACTCACAGCTGTGCATGTCACAGCTGAATTGATGTGATCATTAGATCCAAAGATCATGTGTTTCTAGCTCATTTGTCACTGTAATATATACTTCATCTTATTAGTCTATTTCAAAGGCTGTAATGTTTGATTTATGTTGGCTAACATTAAATATGATCATCAATGCTAATTTTTTTTTACAAGTTGGAACATTCAGTAGCCATTTGGCCAGTGGACAAAAAGCTAATTTTGCATCGCCCTGCTGTGACAAAGGTTCTGTTAGATGTACAGAAATGTAGAGATGTTTAAATAAGTCAGCATTCAGAGAACAAAGCCGCTTGTTTTCAATTTAACGTGGCTTTTTTTTAATGCAGGCGAACCATGTAAATCAGGAGAGACAGATGAAGTAAAGATTATATTCAATACAGAAAATTAGTGTACAGGTTAACAGATGATTTGTGTTGATTAAGTTCTAACAGAAGTCTTTGGCACTTGGACACCAGAGGGAGATATTTTGTGATTGAGGGACGTCTGAACAGCAGCAGGATAAATCCTCCTGTAGAGTCCAGACACTAGTGTTGGTGGTGGCTGATGACTCTGAGGATGATGGCCGATGAGGTGGATGAGGCTGATGAATCAGTAAAGACTAGGTGGTGATGAGGATGTGGAGGGTGCGCACAACTACGGCTAGAGAGAACTACGGCAGAGAAAGAACCATGTTTATAATGAGGAGCAGTAAGATGATAGGCTGACAGAGAAGGTGTGTCACTGTGCTGTCAGTTGTGAATCGGCTGATGATTCAATTGACCTACCCAGACAATGACACCTAGAGATAGTGAGTGAGCAAACACGCAAGGAGTGAATGGCAGGTTGAGAAAGAAACTTACAGCCTTAGCATGAAAAGTATTGTCTTCCTGACTGAACTTTCACCAGAGCCTCATTAGTGTAATTTTAAGATTTTGAATTGGGCCTAGAAAATGTCTGACTCCCTCAACAATTCATTCATAACTTCACCTAGGATCCATTTTGGGACTGCAGTGTGTCAGTCTCTAAATGTGTGCCACATGAATAAGAGTGTATGTACCACAACAAGCACTCCGTTCCATAAATTACAAGTCCATCATTTGTTAGAAGATGCAGACATCCCTTGTGCTACTGAGCTGCACCTGTGCAAACTGTGCTATAATAAGCCTGAAAGTTTACAGTTTCAGTTCAGGCAACAGCAGGTTAGTAAGCACCGTTGACTTGGATGTTTGCCATTATATAAACAGTACAAATGAGAGCTGGCAGAGATCCCACAGCTCGGTGTGGCACAGGTGCGTGCTGTCATGTACTTATGGGAAAAGCCATATTGTTTTGAGTTTGTAGACTAAGACATTGAGGAGATAAACTTAATATAGTGTGTTGAATATAGCTGTCAAAAGTATCCTAAAGACAGTGGACTCTTGTGGAAAAAACAGAACACGAACGCACCTTTGAGAGTTAGGAGTTAGTTTATTAAGTATATCTATTTATCAGTCAGGGACACTGGACAACAATCAGCCCAGAGATGGAAGGCTAGAGGACACGTTTTATCTGTGGGCAGATGTTGGAAAGAACCCTGCAATCCTCATCCCTCTCCTCATAAGCCTGTGACCGTTTTTCTCTGCATGGTTTCTTTCTTGTGACATATTCAAAGTGAGTGTTTGAACTAGGTTTTTATTTTACTTAGGACTTTTTGGGCTCTGTCATTAACATGAACAACCAATTCTCACTCCAACCTCGTCACATTTCTTCACTTTGTCGTAGCCTTTTCACGTGTACATATGAGTATGTCCCCCCTGATGCTGTCAGGCACCATTACACACAGATCCAGCCCGGCCGCGTATCATGCCAGCGTGAGGCCTGCCTGCTTTTGTTGTTGGTGTCTGACACCGAAGTCACTGCCCAGGCGCCGGTATTCGACGACTTTGGGATGAGACCAGGTTGATATAAATGACTAAGCCCTTTAACAAGAAATACAAAATTAATAACATGGACTTCATGCAGAGGCTTTGGTTTTGTGCCCCCTGACCCCTTAGGCTCCTGAGCTTGGTAGACCTGTTCGGTAATAAACATATAGGTAAATCAAGTCAACTCATTTTTATTTATAAAGCACATTTAAAAACAGCAAACTTTGACCAAAGTGCTTCAAAACACAGGAATAGTAAAATAAAAACAGTCATATGAGAATCTAAGTCAAATTAATCAGAGCATACAGTAAGTGATAAGTAATGAGTGCAAGTATAAAGTGAAAAGGAAGTATTTAGTTCAGTGGTAGGTTTAAAGATTTGTAACATCACAATATGCAAGTCACGGTGGCCGAGAGGTTAAGGCGTTGGACTCGAAATCCAATGGGGTTTCCCCGCACAGGTTCGAATCCTGTTCGTGACGTATTTCCTTTGGGGTGGTTCTATTTCAGGCCTGTGTATGTATATGACAACAGAGTGAAAAGATTGAATTTCCCCCTTGGCAATTAATAAAGTATAAATGTTAAAATAGGTCCATCAAATCCAGAACCACCAGATTCACGAATAGCTTCTTCCCAACTCATTAAACAAATGTAGTTTAACAAATTCACTCCACTTCCTGCCATATCACGCACATCAACACCTGCACTTTATTTCATTATTGCTCTTTTATTGTTATTTTTTTATTCATGTTTCCTTTTTTATGTTGTATTTACTGTATTTAGTGTAAGCACTATGGTAGAGTAGCACTCCTAATTTCTTTGTATTATAAAGCACAATGACAATAAAGGCATTCAAGTCAATATAATGACTTTTAAGGCCTTATATTTATCAAGAGAGAGACGACAGGCTACTCTGTATGGTCAAACATAGATCAAAACCTCGTGTCAGGTGTTCATGGAGAATGAGAAACAACAGGATACACAGGAAGTGAACCAAGGCACTCCAAAAATAGAGATAACAAAGACAGAAGTGTTAAAAAAATAAAAAAAAAAAAGCCTTTATTGTAGTGACTAAATCATATAAAGAGCCAACAGGTTTCAACCACTGCAGGTCTTCGTTAGGGCTTTATTTTTGGAGAGCCTGGATTGCCTCCTGATCCTAATATGCAGGAACATTTAGTGTAACTTCAACATACACAGAGGAATCTAAGGGAAATAATTAACCTTACTGGCCATTAGTTATTAATCGAGGTGTAGCGCCTCCCTCAGGTAGGCTACAGTATTATCGCATACTCCACCCACAAATACAGTAACTTTCCAACACATTAAACACAGACAGACATTTACTACACATAGTAATAGTTTCATATCTAACCCCATGAACAGACACTACAGTCGTCCAACCTGCTCAGTGTCGCTCTGAACACACAGGTGTTGTTTGCTTTACGGGAACGCGCCTGCGTGCTCGCGCTCTTTATTACACAGGTGAGTTGAGCCGACAGAGGACACACTGCAGGTAGAGGTCGACAGTTATCGTCAATACTGTAACAGAAAGTAGCAGAAATGTCGGAAATAGCTTACTGTACTTTGTGTAAATGATAAAGCGGGGCAGCTGTGAGTAGTTACAGCAAGTTAAAACTGTTTTGGGGTGTTTTAAACGTCGCGTGAGCAGAAAAGCTTCTGATAGCAGCGTATTTTTATCTCCCTTTTCATTTTTAACTCGTCCATATAAACGTAGCAGGTGCTACCAACGTGTAAAGGACTGCATTTGAGCAACAGGTGGCCATTTTAAAGAAGCCTAATGGAGTCTTTCCTCTGAACAGCAGCAGCACTAACAGGATGATATGACGGATACAGCAGAGAGCACACACAACATGGAGGACTTCTTCCAAACGGTACACCTCACACAGCTTGGGTCTGTAGCTGGCTTGTCATAACTAGCAGTCTAATGTAAGCCTTTCTATGTGTGTGTGTGTGTGTGTGTGTGTGTGTAGGTGGAGGAGGTGAGAAGCCTCATTGAAAAAATCTCCTGCCAAGCAGAGGAGGTGGAGAGGAGACATGGCGCCATCCTTTCCTCTCCTAACCAAGACAAGAGTAAATAAACAAAGCACCATCATCATGGTTGAACGTGCATGTCCTGTTATAGTTGTGCCTATGAGTCAAGTGTTCAAGTTATAGCAGAGTAGAAACTTGATGCCTGTACTGTTGTTGTGATGCTCTCAGAGATGAGTCTCCTCCTTCAGGGCACACAGCAGTGACAAGACAAACTGCCTTTGACAAACACACCTGTGCCTGTGTGTGTGTGTGTGTGTGTAGAGTGGGTGACAGGTGTTATATGGAAATACAAAAGTAAATTAGATGTTTAGGGCTAAAATGTAATGTTTGTTTAAAGACATAGATAAGAATCTGTATACACACATATGCTACTCTACAATGATAAAACATCAACAACAAGCCAGACAGCAACTGAAAACCATATCCAACATGTGGCTGCAGGTGCTTTCCACCCTCCATGTGAGAAAGGAGGTCTGGCATCTTTTGAGGTAAAATGATACAAAACTAAATAAATAGAAATAGATACTAGACTTTAGACAAAAACTAGCTGAAATGTTACTGTATGTGTGGAAAAGCTAACCAAAATTAAATAAAAGAACAGTAAATGTCATTAGTTTTATTCTCAATTCGGTCAAATTTGTCCACACAACAAGCATGAGGGGCCATTGTGCTCATATCTATTGAGACTGTGAGTCAGTTGCCTTCACAAAGTGCTGTGTTTGTATTGTAATACTTATTCAAGATTCAAGAGGCTTTATTGTCAGTTCTACAGTTATCTAACAGACATACAGAGAATCAAAACGTTTCACTCTGCATGGTCCCATGGTACAGACTTTGCAAAAGGATAAGTATAAAATAGAAGAGGGAATACAAAATAAAATTGAATAAGAGCAGTGAAAAGATGTAAACGCAGTCATTTCAAATGGTGCAAATATGCGACACTTAGAATAGCAGCTTGTATACCAGACAAAAACAGTAAATGGTGAATGAATATATGAGGTAGCTCAGATCGTGAAGCTATTCTGAACTTCTTAAATCTTATGCTTGACAAACAACCCCAACATTATAATTTTGAAAAACTCAAACTTATACTGAAGCTAACAAGCTCTAAACTAAATCTAAACGTTAAAAAACTAACTGAAACTAAACTGAATCGAAAACTAACCTTAAAAATGAAATAATTATTTAAAAAACTAATCAACTAATCAACTATTAAAATAATCGGTGACTATTTTAGTAGTCGACTAATCAGTTTGGGTCATTTTCCATAGAAAAGTACTATAAAAGTACCCCAGAATACTCTTATTGCAGCTTCTTACGTTCAGATATTGGCAGCTTTACATGACGGTGAACTAAAACTCTTTGGTACGAAACAAGACATTAGATGACATAATTTTGGGGTTTGGGAGAGACAGACCGACATTTTTCAACATTTTAACACATTTTTCGATAAAATGATTAGTCGACTAATCCAAAAAATAATCGACGGATTAGTCGACAATGAAAATAATCGTTAGTTGCAGACCTAGTATAATACATATAAAGTCCAGCCATTCTTCAGTTGATTGTCATCTATTACAGTCTGTATCTTAAAGTTGAGGGGTCGTCAGAGTTATTGCAGGAAATGCTGCACATGATTGAAATAATTTTGTCTGTGAAGTGAACTTATGATGTCCTCAGGAAAAAAAGACAAGCTGGAGCTGCTGAACAGTGACATCAAGAAGAATGCCAACTTGGTCCGAGCCAAGCTAAAATGTGAGTTGAGATCATTTTTGTTTTGTTTTTTCATCTTTGCAAAATGTGCTTCTGTACAGTAGATAATGATTTGTCTCATACTGTAACTAACTAGTTCTTATCCATATGTGGCTGTGTACCCTCATCGTTTAAGACAGTGGGGAGGAACTAGTGTGCAGCACATTCCTCTTCCTCAATTTCTGGCGCTGCAGAGTTCATAACACAGGATTTGACTTGCAAATGGGCAGAAAAGGGAAGACTACTGTACTTCACTCTACTGATCACCAGTAAACCCGCTCTCTGAGATTTACAACACCCCGACTGAAGATACAGAAGTTACACAAACATCATAACTGACTGTGTCTCGTGGCTCCCACGGGTCTTGAAAGTTTGTGAATTTGAGGCGGAAATCAACTTTAAAGTTTGAAAAAAGAAATAAATAGACATGGGTCATTGAAAGTGCTTGCATTTGATATTGTCTGCTGTCACCGTAGCACAGCACAACAGAGAAGTGTTCACACATTCAAGCCTCAAGCCTGCTTTTTTAATTGATGTGTGTGAGTCTCTGTAAAGCCTGCTACTTCTCATCATAGAAATTCTGTGTTGTAATAGTTATTAAATTTGATCTGTGTCTTACTATGCTCCAAAAGTCCTTGAAAAGTCCTTGGCTTTAAGGTTTAAGGAGGTGTGGAGCCCCTAATTTAACCAACATGTTTGCCATGACTGCATGCACAGGGTTATGAATAGTATGTTTAAGTTTTAAATGGGTTCTGTGCTTATTCCTTCTTTCAGCAATGCAGGAGAACATGCCTGTGGATGAAAACCATAAAAGTGCCTCAGTAATTCAGCGTATTCACAAAAACCAGGTCTGGCAATACTTTTCATTTCCTGTAATAATTCGGGTGCATAAAGACGGTCTGCTCTGAGTTATTACAAAGAGGCCTCAATCTTTACACACCTGACACAATCACCTCTGGCAATGGTCTGTGTAAAGACATATATTAATTCCTTTCATTTCTGGTTTAATAATCTGATTTCAATTTCTCCTGACTGCCTTCCACCAGCACTCACACCTGACCCGCTGCTTTGCTGAAGTCATGAAGAGCCACCATAAAGCGCAGATCTCTTTCAGGGAGAAATGCAAAGCACAAATTCAGAGACAGCTGGAGATTGGTGAGTTGCAAAAAACTAAACACACAAAACACGTGTCTCCCCCCCCCATACTCTGCTCAGTGTTGTGTAAATGGCCTTCATCATACACCCAGATCTTATCATGCCAGCACACTTATTGGATTTTAGAGAGGAAAGAATTTCTGCCAACTCATTATTAGCTAGAAAACGTGTGATGTGCACGTGTTTCTGTACTGATACTCCTCAGATAGGCAGAGATGGTACAGTGTTGAGGAGGTAATATTATTTTTTCTTTCCTAGTTACTTCATTGCCTTTAATAGGAAGCTCAGCATTAAATTTCCATCCATCAAACTATTTTCCCCTCAGATTACACACACAGCTGTGCTGTAAATCTACACTATACTTCATTGGTATTGGTGACTTGAAAGTGACGCAGCATTAGAGAGCAGAGGTGTAATAACGCCATCCTGTGGTGAACATCCAAAAACACATACTGACTGCAGGGTTCCCACAGTCATGAAATCCCTGGAGAAGTTATGAAATTAAAAATAAAAAAAGTTTTCCAGACCTGGAAATGGTTTGGAATTGACAGAATGTTTTGGGAAAGTTTAAAGTTACATTTTGTATGGCTATTGTTGTATGGCTATCCTGTCTAACTTTACATGTCTATAGAACAAATGTTTAATAAAAAAAATAGATTCACACAAACTTGTCAAAATAACAATCCAAACACGTCAAATTGCATTGATATCTACAGGAATTTTAACCCATCAAAAGGGGTGTGGCCTTGACGTTTTGCAAAATAAACCTATGCGCCACTCTGCTCTGTTGTAGTGGGTCTATGCAGCTAGTTGGAGGTGGGAATGTCTGACGAGTGATAAAGGTTGGCACTAGCAGTTTGCTTATCCCCAAATGCCTGGAAGTGCATGTTTAACCCTTTAAACCTGGAGTGACATCACTTTTTTGTGCCGCTTTCAGACACCTTTCACAAGTTTTTGAATTGAATCGAATGCCTTTAACAAGCTCCTAATTTCGTTGTATTGTAAAGTACAATGACAACATTGTACTTTACAATACAACGAAATTAGGAGCGCTACTCCACCATGGTGCATACAATTAATACAACATATAAATACAATAAATGCAACGTTTGAAAAAACCTTCAAAACCATTTAACCTTGAGCAAATCAGTGTGTTTTTAAAAAAAAAAAAAAAAAAACATGGAAAAAAGGCAATGGGCAACTTTGTAAGAAATAATGCCCCACAAATTGCAAAAGAATAAATAAATTTAGAAAAATATATTTTAAAAAAACTGGAAAAAGGAAAAAGACAAAAGCTAGGGAAAACTATATTTATTATTATTTTTATTATTATTATTATTATGACATATTTTAAATTATGATACAGAATCATTAGAATTTTTAAGCACTTTTTTTCCAGGTCATTATCTTTTTGTTTTCGTTTCTTATCTTTTTTTTTTTAACTTTCTTTTCCTTTAAAAAAAAATAAAATAAAATAAATAATAGTTTTTATTTTTCTGTGTTTTTTTTTTTTTCCTCGGGTCATTTTTTTTTTCGTTGTTCATTGCCTTCTTCCTGTGTTTCTGAAGGAAAATCAATCCAATTTGCTCAGGTTTAAAGGGCTAATAATGTATGGCTGTATCACTATACAGACCTACCTATTTTAAACTGCTTAAAGTCTTGGAAATGGGGTAAAATATTATGAAAAAATTATGTAAAAGTTTTGAAAATTCATTGCTAAAAATGTGTGGGAACCCTGTGAACACTTCTGTCAGCTCGCTTACAAAGACACAACACAAAAATATAGCGTGATTGTGGTTGATATTTTTTTGTGACAGCTCATTTAAGATTTAAGCCAGCAAACTTTTGTTTAAAATTTATATTTCTGATTTGACAGCCTATCAAACTAACCTGTATAGTCGCAGAAAAATCTTATTAATTCATCAGTTTTGTTGCTATTTCAGTGGATAAAGTGACCACAGATGAAGAGCTGGAGGAGATGCTGCACCGTGACAATCTTGCCATCTTCATATCTGACGTTAGTGGAATTTCCCTCTGCTCTTGGCACAAAAATGGCTATGCAATATTTAGTAATATCTACTGTAGTTTTGTCTTTGTTGTAAATTACTTGGATACACAAACAACTGGTGTGCTTTTCACATACAGGTCAGCTCTAATGCTCGAATTTCAAGCCAGGCTTTGAGTGAGATTGAATCCCGTCATCAGGACATCATCAGCCTGGAGTCCAGCATCAGAGAGCTGCACGAGATATTTGCTGACACTGCCATGCTGCTGGAGATTCAGGTAAGACAGCTGCCTCATTTGGGAACGTTCGTGACAACTGAGATAAAAGAAAATACTTATGTGACTGGTGTTAATGCTGTTTTCCCTCTATCAGGGGGAGTTGATCAACAACATAGAAAAGAATGTGACGAGCGCTGCAGAGTACGTAGACAAGTCCAAAGCAGAAACCTATAAAGCAGTCACGTACAAGAAAAACCCACACAAGATAGCATCTCTGCCGAGCTTCTTCAAGCCTTTCAAGAGGAAAACCACTGCCGCTGATCAAAACCCCTCAGACTCAAACCATAACTGAGCTCCTGAACCTGTTTGAACAGTGACTGCACCAAGCGTCCTGATGAACATCAAAGCCTGTGCTCGGTGGAACTATACTTTTCATCTCATTTATGGTACAGTGCCTGTCCGCCCCCTCAAACGCCTTCGAAAGTATAATCAGGAAGCTGTTATTTTTTAAGTAAGTGAATATGAACTGCCATGATAACAACCTGTCAGCTGAAAGTGACGGGGTGATGTGGACAAACCTGGCAAATCAGCTTCTGAGGCCAACTGTGGGCCGTCAAGGAACAAATGCAGCATACAACCCTTAAAAAAACATCAGAATTTTAACTCACTTGTCAGTCACTGTTTACACACTCCCAGTGCTGAGACTTAAGGTGTCAGACATGGCATTACAATAACACAAAAGTCTTTTAACACAGTAACCCAAGCTACATTTTTAGATGTACGACACCGTCTGGATGGATTTGCTCATTAATTCACTACTTACAGTCAGCTGGTGTTCCCCTGACTGGCCAGTAGGTGGCATAACAACATTAAAATTACCAGCATCACTTACCTTCCTTTCTCTCTGCAGTCCTGCTGAGCTGTTTTTGTCTGATGCTGTGTGTTTTACTAATGCAATGTAATGTGATGTTGTCTAATACTCAGTAAGAGATGTCTGTAATGCTTTAGGATAAACTGTAAGACCATGCTAAGCCTAAAATAAACTCGTGGTGCAGCTACTTTACTCAATTATTTCTGGTGTTTTATTGTAACATGAATGAAAGAAGAAAAAGTATTGCTGTGACTACACATACTGGAATAAATCATAATATGGTATACAGAAATATCAAGAGGTCTAAAAGTCCCCCCAACCCTGCCGCACGAACGCATGGTCCTTCAAAACAAGGAAAGCAGATCTATAAGGTCTTTCATGGTGATGTACATACAAATTAAAGGGAAAATCAGCATAAAGTGTCAGTATTTTTGAACTTGGGCCCTATTTTCCCATGTCCTTGTGTCTGAATGACAAATGAAGACAAGAATTTTGAAGTTGGTCCAGTACTGTGTAGTAGTGGCTGCATTAAAGCAGTGGTTCCCAACTGGTGGGTCGCAGTCCAAAAGTGGGTCATGGGTCCATTCTGAATGGACCACAAGTGATTCGCAAACGTGTCAAGGTTGCAAAAAAACACATTAAGTACAGTGAATTTCTGGCAGAGAGCTTTTATTTTGAAGTGCTGTAGATTGAGTGACTAACATGCATCTACTTGACAGACAGCACACTAGCTCGACATCATGGCCAAGCGCCAGTATGGCGCTGAATATATTAAACTGTGTGGACCTTGAACTAATGAGTAAGGAGAAATCTGGACCCTGTGGCTGAATCAGTTGGGAATCACTGCATTAAACAATTGGGGATACGGTACACTACCCCTAAAATCTCAAATAAATATATTATAACACAGTAAAGAAATATGATCCTCACATTCTTACAGTACACTTACCCCTGTTTGTGATAATGTTTGAATAGATTTGTCGGCAATTCACACTACCATGGCAGTTTTTCAACAAGGTGGCATAAATCAACAGAACAGCAACTACAGCCCACGCAATACTGGGGCACTACCAATCTCAAAAACTGCTGTTCCCATTCGTCACTTAGACACAAATGTGGGAAAAGAGGGTCCAGGTTGAAAAATACCCAACTTACCCTTAAAGTTTGGCCAACACAAGCCGAAAGAACAACTCTGGAACTCTACTGGAGGGATGGTTATCTACCAAAACATATTTTCTCATTCAGTGTTTTGATGTGGTGTTGGTGGAAAGACCTCGATAACATCAGCCCAGAATCTCTATTGGAGAAATATAGTGACTGCAAAGGTCTTAGCATATGATTTACATAATTATCACTCAACTGTTCTGCGATCCTTTATGCTCTCATGGAGACATTATCGTCCTGAGACAGACCACTGCTAACAGGCAATGTTTCTCAATTAGCAATGCCAGGGGGATGCTAATTGTATTGAAGCATATGTATTCATTATTCAGGTTTGTGCTTTAATTAGTCACCTGTGCGTAGGTTATGTATGATAGGTAATTGCTCAGAATTATTCTTCACCAGCGTGCTCCTCAGTGTGATAAGGGAGGACAGGCAAAAACTCTTATACAAGGTCTTCCCTGCATCATGGGAATGCTGCCAGGGTGAACCCAATGACTTGTCTCTCAGAGTCTCTCCTTCCCCCCTCCTCTCTACCTCCGGGATAACATTTCGCAGCACCTTTGCACTTTGCTGAAACCACTGATTTCCAAATGGGAAACGGAGGGAGGAGTAACAGACAAGAATGACAGTGTAATTTGAAGAAAGAAAAAGGAGAAAGCGACATGATAAGATAAAGAAGAAAAATGACACAGACACAGGCCTACGTAAAAACATGGTTTCTTTATTGGTTGTGCCAGGGTGGTGACGCCCTCAACATGGGGCTTAACCACAATTTAAAAGGGCTGAGTGATGTGTGGCTGCATAAAATATCAGGGGCCGGCTGTCCGCTTTGATTGACGGCTCATCTCTCTGTCTGTCATTTAAACAAACAGGGCTAATGTGCTGAAAATGGCTCGTCTCCAAAAGAACCATTAAACATTTCCCCAGTTGGAATGGACTACAAGGATGGACAAATGGACGGGAGGAAGAGTTGAAGGACAAAAGGGGGGGAACAGTCTTTTTTTCTGCCTTCTTATGGAGCCTCGGGCTTACTTCTTGGCTTTGCCCTGGGCGGCCACGGCCTCCATGGCCTTCTTTACGGTCTCCTCATCGCCGAGGAAAGACATGGGCTTTACGGGCTTCAGGTCTGCGTCCAGCTCGTAGACAATTGGGATTCCTGTGGGCAGATTCAGCTCCATGATGGCTGCGTCAGACATACCTAGGAAGACAGGCAGACACGCAGATCAGCAGACAGAACGGGAATGTAATTGATCCAATAAAAGGCTGTCTGGTGCCCAGCGAGGCAGACAGGAAGGCAGACAATGATCTTGCATAATAAAAGCAATCAGCACTTTTCTTTGTATCTGATTGGAAGTTATTTTGATTAAAGCAATCTGTTTTTTACAATCTAAGAAACCTGATCTACTCATTTCCCACAGCCTCGACACCCACCCTTCCTATCTGACATTTACTACTGCCCTTTAGGCCTTCTGGCTGAACAACTCCCTTATCCATGTCTGGCCACCCCTCGAAAAAGTACAACCTTTCTACAGAAAGGTCGTGACTGTAATGAGAACCACACTCATGACCCTCTCCCCTGTCTCTCAGCTGAGTCCCTGCAGGCTATTTTTATGCTCTGTAATCCACGACTGTGTGTGTGTGTGTGTGTGTGTGTGTGTGTGTGTGTGTGTGTGTGTGTGTGTGTGTGTGTTTGCAAAGACAAGTGTCTGATTATTGAGGCCTTGTATGCAAATGCAAGCTATTTTCAAACTCAGATATTTGGTTATTTTGTTGTGTTTGACTTTATGTCGGCATTCACGTCTTCTTTTTGCTGCAGAACTTTCTTCTGCTTTTTTTTATCCACCTACAAACTGTAAAGCTCACCCTCCAAGTGCTTGACGATGCCACGGAGGCTGTTGCCGTGGGCAGCGATGATGACGTTCTTTCCCGCCTTGATTTCAGGAGCGATGACGTCGTTCCAGAAAGGAAGAGCGCGGGCAATGGTGTCCTTCAGTGACTCACATGTGGGGAGCTCACCAGGCTTCAGACCCTTGTAGCGCCGGGACTGGAGGTGGGAAGAATAGTAGACAGTGTTTTACACCCACAACAGTTGACAGAAGTTACATAACACTGGAGCACTCAAAATGTCATCTGCTGTTTTATGATGTTCAGCTGAGTGTGTTGCTCATTCTGAATCATTCAGTGCCTCTTTTCATGTAGTTGTCTCACCTCACTGATGATTTTGTGGTAAGGGTGGTCCTTGTCCATGACTGGAGGTGGGATGTCAAAGGAACGGCGCCAGATCTTCACCTGCTCCTCACCATGCTTCTCAGCTGTCTCCGCCTTGTTGAGACCGGTGAGGCCTCCGTAGTGACGCTCATTCAGACGCCAGGTACGAATCACAGGCAGCCACATCTGGTCCGTGGTCTCCATGATGGTCCACAGGGTTTTGATGGCACGTTTCAGCACGGAGGTGTAGCACACGTCGAACTTGAGGCCTGCATCCTTGATAGCCTGGGCTCCACGCCTGGCCTCATCCACGCCCTTCTCACTGAGGTCAGCGTCGAACCAGCCGCAGAAGCGGTTCTCCTGGTTCCAGGAGCTCTCGCCGTGGCGGACGATAACCAAGCGATGGACACCAGCCATGTTTACAGTGTGAGTCTTAGACCAAACACGGTTCCCTCAGCCCTTCTAAGTTGTGCACACACTGGCTAACCAACAGTGAGCACAGACCAGCATGCCACGCTCTTTTTATAGCAGCCTGGACAGCGGCAGTGCACAGCAGACAGGCCTCCTCTGCTCTGCACCTGTGAGAGGCATTCATGCTCTGATGGACACACATGAGCAGCCAATGGAGCCAGACCTGTGCTGGGCTGGTGGGACATGTGGTGGCTGGGAAGGCCAGAGGTCAGACATTAAGCCAAAATAGCAACATGACTTTTAAACTGAGGTGTGTGGAACAAAAGTGTAAAGATCAGAGTTGGCTGCAGAGAGGCTCCTCACTCTGAGATGAACAGTTTCATCAGTGAGAGAGAAACTGCAGCTCATTACACTTCATATGTTTAGCTACTATGACATTTGTTCACAGGGCATTTGTTGCTTGTATAACAATGACAGCAAGGCTACACTGCGATAGGGGAAAACACAACATGTTGCCAAAACACAGCTGAATTAACAGCTGCTCACAGTGTGCACTCATGAGCTGTCTCTTACTGTACGTGTAGCAACACAATGATGCAACTAACTGACCACCACAGCTGCAGCTACTATTCTTACTACTACGAATAACAAAAATTGTTACAAGTGGGGTTCCCGCAGTCATGAAATCCCTGGAAAAGTTATGAAATCTGACAGAGTTCCAGGCCTGGAAATGGTTTGGAAATGTTTTGAATTTACATAGTTTTGTTATTTAAAATATGTTCATAGGAATCCCAAAACATGTCTAACATTACATGAATTATGTTACAAGTATTACTTATTTAAACTCTAGGGCTGTGTGTGACCATTGTCATGTAATACATATAGACCAGACCAGCATTGTGTCAAGGCCATGCCCCCTTTTGGGGAAAAGAAACAAGCTGTCACATCAGGAGAAAAACAGGAAAATGCCAAAAAGGGTAAAGCAAGGTCACGAAATAGCTGTGCATTCAACAAATTTTTGTTTGACAAAAAGTAAATTAATATAAACTTATCAAAATTATAATCCAAGCACATGTCAAACTGCACTGACATCCACAGGATCTTTTGGTTTTCTATCCTCCAAAAAGGAGTGTGGTATGTGTTGGTCTGGTCTGTTGGAGTATGCAGCTAGTTGGCAGCTGGAATGTCTACTGAGCGAGTGAAGTTAACAAGTGCTAGCAGTTTGCTCATCCATAAATGCCTGAGAAGAACAGACCTACCTGTTACTGCTACTACTAGTATGGAAATGAGGTAAATTATTATGGAAAAGTTCTGAAAATTAATTGGTAAAAACATGTGGGAAACCTGTAAAAGAGTGTCTACAGGTATGAGACACTTAAATTGAATGCTTTTTAAGACTTTTTCAAGATACTTTTAAACCAAATTTAAGACTAATTTTTGGGCCAATCATCTTTTTCTTAGTCAAGCATTGCAAGTAAGTATAAAGGTAAGTAGTGCATATGTGGTTCTGGGCAGAGGTAGGTTTTATGTAGGAATATGGTAACTAGAATGAGTTAAGTTCAGCTACATTTTGCCAACAGCTAAGTGCAAGTATAGTTGTATCTCCAACCTCTTAGTGCCGTACACACCAGGACGTACTTTGAAGTCCTCGGGCAGAGGTCTTTTGTCTGTTCCAGAGGCCCGGCTGAAAACTTAAGGGGACAGAGCAATTGGTGTCAGGGCCCAGAGCTTCTGGAACAGTCTGCCTGGGGAAATCAGGTCAGCCAAGTCAGTGATCTTTAAGTCCCTTCTTAAAACTTTAAAAAACTACTTTCATCAAAGGGCCTTTCCTGATTTTACTTGAGTTTAAGTCTTTTGTTTCCTTAGTTTTTATACACTAAAGTGTTTTATCAGTTCTTTTAAAAGTTGTCGTTTTCATGTCTTGTCTGTTTTAATTATTGACCTGTAAAGCACTCTGTTTTGAAAAGTGCTTCATAAATATAGATTAATATTCTTGTTATTATTATTATTTATTTATTAATATTTAAGTCAAAAGACAGTATTATAGTCTTAGACTTATTGTGACAAAAGAAATGAAAGCTAGATAAATAAAATAATAGATGAAATGTTTATGGCAATTAAGACTTTACAGATTCAAATTTAAGACTGTTTGATCACTATTAACGTCTATTTATGTAATTGAATTGAAGATATGTTATTTCTTTTTAGGGACCTGCAGGCACCCCTTTACAATAATTTTTAAATTATTATTATTATTATTATTTTGTCATGCAAAACAATTATGCCCAGCCTTCATGTTCTTACAAGACATCATTAAATCAAACAAGCCATAACCAGAGTCCAGCGTACACATTATCTGACAACATAAAAAAAAAAAATTAAAAAAGCGACACAAGCATCCTACATAATCAGACCATCATTGTGTGAAACAGTCTTCATAGATCATTCACAGAGACATTAACTGTGTAGCACTGAAAAATCAAAATAAGTACTTATTAAACAATCTTTCTTGTTGTCTTTTTCATGTCTTTGCAACACAATTGGCAAACTTAAATACATCAAAGTTAAACAACCATTCTGCCTTTTGGTCATCTAAGCACCGGTACATGTCAAGGTTTAGTCGAGCCATTTCATGGAACATTACCTCTCTTAAGTCATCATAGTTTGTACAGTATGTGTTTGTACATTGTATAGTTCACACAGAAGGTGGGACTCACTTTTGACTTCACCCAAATCATACAACTAATCGCCCAACCTCCTGAATCACCCAACCTCGAAGGCCAGAGGAAGAATACCAGCTCAATTGAGAAAACAACAGGGTAAAGATGCACCAAAAGGCATAAAATCAGTGTACAAAAGTTTGTCAGTTTAAAACAGTTTACTGCATCCTGGCCCTCCATCTTGAGGGCTCCATGTGGTCCAACCTGAAAAATAATCATAAAGTCTCTGTTAAATCTTAAACAGGGGGATTTTTAAAGTGCTATTTCTGTCCATCACCTCTAGGAGCTGCTCTAGGATCATTTTCACAAATACCCTTTAACATGCACCATGCAACATGTCACACTGTAGTTTGAGAAAGACTGTACCTATAGCACATTATATGTCACAGCAGCTGTATATGCTGCACAAGCATGGGGCTGACTGCAAACCAAAGATCAAAGCTCTGCTCTCTGACAGGAAGTTGCTCTGTCTCAATATCACTACAACATACTTTTATTATACTTAATGATTCCAGCCGTGTCTGAAGTTGAGTCCTACTGGAAATTTTATACACCACCGAGACAAATAATCGAAGGCGAATATTCTGCAGTATCCTTCATGAAATTCAATGTTGGGAAGCACTCACACTCACAGGACGGAGATAGAAGTGCTGATAAAGCTTGGAAACTAAGCCACGGAGCCAAAGCTGTCAGGTAAAGTCAGTGTCTCTTGCCACTCCCAATCAAATTATTACCCATATATAGAAAAAAAGAGAGAAATACAATAGTCTGAAAATATGATATTAATGGGATTCCAGGCGTGCGGCCAAGCAGCATCATGTGATCCTGATAAGGGTTAGGTTACTGTGTGGTACAAAGTGGGAACTAACAAGGATGATGCTGCAAGAAAAACACTGGATGTGCCTGTTTTAGCTGGGTCACTGGTTCTGTGGTGAACTGACGTTAACAAAATTAACATGAAAACATGGTTCTCAAAGCTGCACTAATGAAGACTAATATCTAGCTCTGCTGCAAGGTTTTGGTCCTATGTCATATTTGCTGCTCAGCTCCTGTAGGAAACCATTTTCCAGCAAAAGAAGAGCTGGTAAACAAGCTGTTTGCTTCCTGCCAAGCAAAGCACTGACAGATATAGTTACAGAGTGGCTGCTGAACATACTGCAGTCAAACATTATGGGCGGATTTTGAGACAATGGGCCCCCGGGCACAGATAAACCTGAGGCCCCACCACCTCTCCTACACAGGAGCAAGACACACAGATTTTGTGGTGCTTTTACCTTTTTTTTCTCTCTTTTGCATCTCTTTGTAGTTGTAAAGCATCTTTTTGTAGTTTGTTTCTCTTTGTGGTCGTTCTCTGTGCACTTGTGGTCATTTGTGTCTCGTTGAAGTACAGTTGTTCGTGTCTCATTGTAGTTCTTTTGCATGTCTTTGAGGTCGCTTTGTCTCTTTGGGGTATAATTGTGTCCTTCTGGTTGTTTTGTGTCTTTTTGAGGTACAGTCGTGTCCCTTGGGTTGTTTTGTGTGTCTTTGTAGTTCCTGTGCATCTCTTTGTGGTCGCTTTGTGTCTCTTTGGGGTATAATCGTGTCCTTCTGGTTGTTTTGTGTCTCTCTGAGGACTTTTTGTAGTCGTTTTGTATCTAGTTGCAGTTCCTTTGAATCTCTGTATTGTCATTTTTTGTCTCTTTGAGGTATAATTGTGTCGCTCCGGTTGTTTTGTGTCTCTCTGTAGTTTGGTTGCATCTCATTGTGGTTGTTTTGTGTCTCTTTGTAGTTCCTTTGCAATCCTTCTGTGTTCGTTTTATGTCTATCTGAGGTCATTCTGTTTCTCTTTGAGGTATATTTGTGTCTGTTTTGGTCATTTTGTGTCTCTTTATAGTTGTTTTGTGTGTATTTGCAGTTCCTTTGCAGCTCTTTATGGTCGTTTTGTGTCTTTTGGAGGTTATTCTGTTTCTGTTTGAGATATATTTGTGTCTTCTGGTCATTTTGTGTCGCTTTGTATTCTTCTTGCATCTATTTGCAGCTTCTTTGCATCTCTTTATGCTTGTTTTGTGTCTCTTTGAGGTATAACTGTGTCCTTGTGGCCATTTTGTGTCTATTTGTAGGTCCTTTGTGTCTCTTTGTAGTTCCTTAGCATCTCTTTGTGGTTGTTTTCTGTCTCTTTGAGGTATAACTGTGTCTTTTTTATGGTCATTTTGTGACTTTTTGTAGTCGTTTTATATCTAGTTGCAGTTCCTTTGAATCTCTGCATTGTCATTTTATGTCTCTTTGAGATATAATTGTGTCCTTTTTTTGGTCATTTTGTGACTCTTTGTATTCTTCTTGCATCTATTTGCAGCTTCTTTGCATCTCTTTATGCTTGTTTTGTCTCTTTGAGGTATAATTGTGTCCTTGTGGCCATTTTGTGTCTATTTGTAGGTCCTCTGTGTCTCTTTATAGTTCCTTAGCATCTCTTTGTGGTTGTTTTGTGTCTCCTTGAGGTCATTCTGTTTCTCTTTGAGGCATATTTGTGTCTTTTTGTAGTCATTTTGTATCTAGTCGTAGTTCCTTTGAATCTCTGTACGGTCATTCTTTGTCTCTTTGAGGTATAATTGTGTCCTTGTGGTTGTTTTGTGTATCTTTGTTGTTCCTTTGCATTTTCTGTGGTTGTTTTGTGTCTCTTTGAGGTCCTTCTGATTCTCTCTGAGGTATAGTTATGTCTTTTTTTTGGTCATTTTGTGAGTATGTGTATTTGTTTTGTATCTATTTGCAGTTCCTTTGCATCCTTTTATGATTGTTTTGTGTATCTTTGAGGTATAATTGTGTCCTTGTGGGTTTTTGTGTCTCTTTATAGTTCCTTTGCATCTCTTCATGATCATTGTGTATCTCTTTGAGGTAAATTTGTGTCTTTTTTGGTAATTTTGTAACTCTTTGTAGTCATTTTGCAGCTCTTTGTGGTCGTTTCATGTCTCTTTAAGGTTTATTTGCATCTCTTTGAGGTGTATTTGTCTTTTTCGGTCATTTTGTGGTTCTTTGTAGTTGTTCTGTTTCTCTTTTTGTAGTTCCTTTGTATCTCTTTGTAGTCATTTTGAGTCTCTTCCTGGTTGGTGCATGTTAATTTGAGTGACAAAGGCCAGGTTGGCCTCTGATACTTGCGGCCCCTGGGCCCAGTTGGGCCATTCAGTAATCTATCGGTGTCAAACATATAGCAGCTAAATAGCCATATATTGTCTTCAGGAGTTGCTAGAGACCTGATAGGTGTAGAACAGAAGAAATTTGTACTTGTATTTATTAGGTGTCCACAAAATAAGTTAACGTTTACTCTGTTAAATCAGAGTTTGGGTTCATAGTGGGCCAGGTGTAATGTTACACTGGGTTCTGGTGCATTGTATCAAGCTGATGCACTATTTTCTCTTTAAGACCTGTATACCTGCATAAGCACTGAATGTGAATGTGCTGAAACTGATTGCACTGCAGTAGCTTATTCATAATGTGAGATGCAACACAGTATATGTTTGTAGTGGGTTTTTTGTTTGTTTGTGTGCTTGCCAGAATGTTATGTTTGTTGTTCTGAAACAATGCATGTGTTGTGGTGCCAGAAATCTAACACCAGAGACACTGAATTAAAGCTTTTACTGTTCTTTGTCAGGTAAATGATCAAACAGTGAGTGTTATTAATGGTGGAGGCTGTGTATCTGTCAGCTTGTGATTCAGAGTGCCCCTAGTGGCCAAAAGAAGATTAACAATGTGCCCATAAAGAGTAAATAAATACTATTTATAGTATAGCCAATATATAACTTTAAAACACTTAGCGTCATATGTAGTTTTGCTAGTGTTAATGGCATCACCTGTCTTAAATTCATCAAAAATTCTATGGCTTTCTATAGTTTTCCTCACGAATTTAACCTAAGAGAATGAGATACTAATAAATAAATCATTTGGGGGTAAAGTATTCCCTTAAGACATATAAGAGGATGTGTATCTACATGTACAGAGCAGCAAGAGAATAACTGTTGATTATATACTGAGGTTGGAAGGCGTGGAATATAAGGTTGTGCATTACAAGGCTGCAGTTTTTAACAGTTTTGATGCTGTCATTAGTTTAGCCTTGATGCCTGGAGTTACTAGGAAATCTAATAGTAATAATTTGACACTCTGATCTCTTATGTTAATCAGCTTCACAGGGAGAACAAGCAAGACCTAGAAAATTAGCACTATAAGTGAGTTAATTTGTCGGGTAAGAGAAGTTAATGTTCTACTTTCCCTCTTTCATTTCCCCAGGTCCTGTAAGCATCTTGTCTGCCAAAAATCGCCCCGGTGCAGATTGTCAGACTGCTGTTGGGGTGGGAAAGAGTGTACACAGGGGAGTTTGTGTGATCACAACTGTTACGATGACTCAGCCTGCAGCAGAGTCCATGCAGCGCCCGCTGAAGTCCCCCACCTCTCGCTGCCTGCCTCACTTCTGTTTGGGCGCAGCACTGTCTGTAAGTACCAGGGGCCTTTGCTGCATAGGCAAATTACCGGAGCATTCACACTATGGATCATGAACAAAGACACACACAAGACGCACGCACGTGCACACCACACACACAAACACAGATATTGCTGCAAAGCACTGCAATACAGTTCATTTATGCATGGAGCTCGAATGCAGGATGAATTTCCCAGCATAAACTTTCCTTAAGCTACTGCATACCTGCGCGCACACACACACACACACACTCACCAGTCACACAAGAAAGGAAAATGCATGTCAGCAGCTGGGTGTAATTGACCTGCCAGGGTATCTGTGCTGCAGATGAGAGGGACTGTTTGTCTTTTATAGAACTGAAAGAACAACCTGACAGGCTTTTCTTTAACAGATAAAAACCTTTCCTTTTACACAGCTGCACAGGAAAACAAAACAACAGTAGTGCATATTTTTAAGAGGACAACATAAAGATAACATTATATACGTTATTTGATATGTATTGTACACGTCTTGTGACACCGGCACAGACAATGCAATGTTGTCATCACATTTTAGGGTTTTAATCTATGCAAAAAACAAAATGTAATCACCTTGAATAACTGCCAGATTCAAGACATGACCAGCCATGTTTGTTTATATGCTGTTAGTTTTCCATAAGGGTTCATTGGCGGACCAAGAAATGTGAAAGTATATTAATATTACTTGGGTTTGCCTGCCCTACGTTGTGTATGGTGTCTGCAACATGTGACGTCTTAACCCTCTGTTTGGGTGGGATTTTATCGTTGCAGGTCTTTTGAGGTTGTGGCTGTAGTTCAGCTCTCCACCAGAAGGAGAAATGCTGTGTCACGGTTGTTAAATCAGGACAACCCCCCTCCCCTCTCTCCCTCTCCTGCAGTAAGGGCAGCACAACAAGTATGTTTTTGCCATGTTATTTGCGGTAGTATATGAAACTCCTCACAAAATGTATCCCATATATTTGCAGTATTGCTGCAGGTTCAGGTTCTATGTTTAAAATGGTGACATGCCCTATTTCTTGTTTTGTATGTATTTGTGTTCTTGCTGCACTGTGATTTATCTGCTATCTGTTATCTAGAAACTTACCTCGGATGAACGTTATAGTTATGACAAGATAAACAGAAGTACGGATCCATATCATGTAAGTTTACGACCTCTTCCCTCCTGTCTTTTCCTCTCCCTATCTTTGACTCGAATCCCTCCTACGTTCGTTCCCAGGGACCCTCTCTGTTCAACATCTTGCCATTGCAGTGTAAGCCTATCAAGCCTGCATTGTCAGAGTTTGGGGAAAGCGCTTGCGTCAGAGCTCACCGTCCTGCTATAAAAGCACGGGCTGCTGCAGCAGGCAGGCAGTCGAGGCTTAAACCTGAGCCCTTCACACACCTCCACACACACACACACACACACACATACACAAAGAGGAGAGGGAGAGCAGCCTGTCCTCCCACCACTCAGCCATGAGTAGCATCGGATATGACCCCTACTACTCCTCCTCGTCATACAGACGCTGGTATGTCGAGGCCCCCCCTCGTGTCGTGGTGACCAGAGGGAGGACCCACTCTGTCTACTCTTCCCACGCCGCCCCGCTGTCCTCCTCCCGTCTGCAGTACTCCTCTCCCGGCCGGGTGCTGCTCTCCTCCTCCTCACCAGCCTCTTCCCTGGAGCTGGAGCTCAGCCAGGCCGCTCAGATCAGCTCTGAGTTCCGCGCTGTACGCACCCAAGAGCGCAGCCAGCTGCAGGACCTCAACGACCGCTTTGCTGGCTTCATTGAGAGGGTGCGTGAGCTGGAGCAGCAGAACCGTGCGTTGGAGGCAGAGCTACTGCTGCTGAGGCAGAGGCACGCTGAGCCGTCCCGCCTGAGGGCGCTTTATGAGCAAGAGGCCCGCTCCCTGAGAGCTGCTGTGGATGAGGCCAGGGCAGAACAACAGGCCGTCCTGGGACAGAGAGAGCGACTGGAACAAACCCTGAGTGCTCTGCAGAGTCGATATGAGGAGGAAGTGCTGGCTCGTGAAGAGGCCGAGGGCAGGCTGATGGATGCCCGTCGTGAGGCTGACCAGGCTGCCTTAGCTAAGGCCGAGCTGGAGAAGAGCGTCGAAACCCTGCTGGAGGAGCTGGCCTTCCTCAAGAGGATCCATGAAGGCGAGGTGGTTGAGCTTCAGGCCCAGGTTCAGCTGGGTGTCCAGGTGGCGGTAGAGTCTGAGGCCGCAACCCCCGACCTCTCCGGGGCTCTCAGGGACATCCGGTCCCAGTATGAAAGGCTGGCGGCGAGAAACATGCAAGCAGCAGAGGAGTGGTTCAGAGGGAAGGTAGGCTCCATGACTGAAACCGTGGCCCAGCACAGCGACGCCGTGAGAAGCTCCAAGGATGAAGCGGGAGAGTACCGACGCCAGCTTCAGTCCCGCCTGCTTGAGATCGATGCGTGCAGGGCCCTCAACGACTCCCTGGAGAAGCAGCTGCACGAGATCGAGGACAAGCAGAGAGCTGAGATAGATGCTATGCATGTCAGTAATGGTCACAGATGTACTCTATCACAATGTTATTAATTATTCAGATGCTTTGATTTTTGGGGCTTTTAATCTGTAAAACTATCACTCAGGTGTTTCATTTGTTTTCATCTTATATGTCCTTCTGTCCTGACTTGACTTTTTCTATTCAGGACACCATTGCAGAGCTGGAGAGTGAGCTGAGGGGCACCAAACAGGAGATGGCACGCTACCTGAAAGAGTACCAGGACCTACTGAATGTCAAGATGGCTCTGGACATCGAGATCGCTGCATACAGGTGAGAAATAACAACAGTGAGGATTTTTGAAAATGAAAAGACAGCAAAGAGGTCAAGTTATTAGTGTCGATTTCAGTATGGTTTTATGGGGAAGTTTTAGAGAGATTTAGAGGTCATTCACAAGGTCATCTGAGGTCAAAATATTTCTTAACATTTACTCACATGGTCGAACAAACCTACTGTATTTCTCATGTTTCTTTTTATGTGGATAGGTCTGCAAACTTATGGCAAAACCAAATGTATAAGCGATTTATGTTGGTTTAGGCTCTCAGGATAGGAAAGGTCAAAAAGGTCAGACCACTTTTATTTTGGTAAACAACTTCCGGGATAAAGCCTTGGTAAGATTTATCAGTATAATGTTCACTTTCCACATTCTACCCACTAACTGAGCTCCCATCCACTGTAGCACTCATCTCCTGTCTTTACACCAACCTCGACAGGAAGCTGCTGGAAGGGGAGGAGTCTCGCTTCAGTGTGGGAGTGTCCGGGGGTGTGTCCTCTCTGTACAGCCAAAGTTTCTCAGCGCCCTCCTTCGCCCGGCCCGTCCTCTCCAGCCTGAGCTCTGGCACCTCCTACCTGATGACATCACGTCTGCTCAGCTCTGTCAGCACCACCGAGGGGATCATCTCCGCCAGCCAGGCCCAGCAAGCAGAGGCCAGCCCACCAGCTGAAGAGGAGGAGGCAGAGGCAGAGGCAGAGGCAGAGGCAGAGGAGGAGGTAAAGGAGGAAGCAGAGGAGGAGGAGAAGGAAGAAGAGGAGGCAGGAGAGGAGGCAGAGGAGACAAAGGAGGAAGAGGAGGAGGAGAAGGAGGAAGAAGAGGGAGGAGAGGAGGAGGGAGATAAAGAGAAAGAAGATGAAGAGGAGGCTAAGGAAGGAGAGGAGGAGGCCAAAGAGGGTGAAGAGGGTTAGTGCGTTGTTTTCACATTTCTCAGTTAAACATGAATTATTATGATCATGATGAAAAGTAATAAAATTCTCATCTGCTGATACAGGTGGTGATGAAGAGCAGCAAACAGAAGAGGTGACAGAAGAGGCCGCCGAAGAGGAGGGAGAGAAAGAGGAAAAAGGAGAAGAAGAGGAGGCTGAGACCAAAGAGGAAGCACAAGAGGAGGTAAAACCAGAAGGAGGCGATGACAAAGAGGAAGAAGCAAAAGAAGTGGAAAAAGAGGAGAAGGAAGAAGCAAAAAAGAGCGAAGAGAAAGAAGATAAAGCCGATGCCAAGAAAGACGACAAAGCCGACGACAAAGCCGACGACAAAGCCGACGACAAAGAGGACAAAGCTGCTCCGAAGACAGATGACAAAGCCGATGCCAAAAAGGAGAAAGAGGAGGTCAAAGCAGCCAAAGCCGAGGCTGCCGAAGAAAAGAGCACAAAGGGTAAAAAGTAGGCCAGAAGCAAACTTCAATGAAGACTGTCCATTAGCTCGATAACCTGTAGAGGCATCTACGCTCTCCTCGCAAATCTGCTTGTTAACATGGTGCTCAATAAATCAGTCCAATAGCCATTTACAGCAACAAATCAAGGTTAACTGCTTGCCAATATCCAGAGTAGTCCATAAAAGTCTGGTTGCACACTTACTGATTGAATGTAATATGTGTAATTGCTGAAAGCAGACGCGAGTGTGTGAGTTTTTGGTGGTAAATAAACACCTCTTAAAGCCATGTGTGTCACTGATTTTGAGCTGTATCTTCGTGTACCTGACAAGTACATGAAGATATACAGTATAAGCTTCTGTAAATGCTGTTGTTTAGTGGTTGTTTAGAGATTTGAGCATGTGGTATTCACTAATTTCACATTTCCAGATGATCAGGTGATTAGAAACACTGGCAGTAGCTCATTATATCCTAACAAATTCAGTATGTATTGTGTTGCCCAAAGGCCCTCTGTCAGACACAACTGAGACAAATGTGGCCCCTAAAACAACTCTCCAACCATTTAAATGCAAAATTCTGATACTTCATACTTCTACCACTAGTGACTAGTAACTAGGAACTAGTTACATGCAACAGAGCTTTGTAATTACATTACACGTAAATTTAATTGTAATCAGTTACAGAGAAAAAATATGTAATTAAATTACAGCTGCTAATCAAAATATTGTTGATTACAAAGGCTACATACATACTGTATATGTATAAGCTTTTTGGTGTAGAATACAACATCCATTCTGTTTCTTTTGGCATAGCGTATTTCCGGAGATTTATTTTAGCTTTATTGCTTAAACATTTGTTAAAAAAGTAATCAAATTTATTAAGTTACAATACTCTGAAGTAAATAAAATAATTACATTACTTACTGTATGTTTGACAAGGTAAATAGTAGTCTGTAACCTGGTGCATTTCAACCTTCTCAACACTGACTACTTCTATTTGGGCTACAATCACATAATCACTCATACTACCATACTATACAGTATGCCAGAAAAAGATTTAGTAGTAATAGAAAGCAGGTGAAATGCAGTATGCCAAAAATACCAGGATGTTCTACTACATCCAGTCCAATTTTGCAGTATGCATATGTCACATAGACTAAGCCACAAACAGATTGACAGCTGTCAGAAGTCACAATAACAGATGACAGTGTATTCAAGTAACTGGTGACCAGTCTAATAGTATAATAGGACTACTAATTGTTTAAGTGAACAAAAATAATTACAAATAGGCCTACTGTAAACAACAACAGGACATAACTACAAAATAAGAATGACAGAGAGCTGCAGATGTAATTTCACTGTTAGAATCTACAACCTGTGCAGTTATAACTTAAAAGTTAAACTACATACAGTACATTGCAAAGTAACAACAACAGAGCTCTCTTGGTAAATGGCGTTTTTCTTTTATCTCCATGGTAACAGATGAAAGAGCAAGAGGGTAAAAGTTCAAGGTGTAATGTTATGAGACAGTTGTACATACTTTTCAAGGTCAGTTGTAGCACCTACTTCAAGTAAAAAGAAAAAGTAAGTGGAACGCACCCTCAGTTTTGGAAGTCCCATGATGCATTGCTGGATATAAACAGGAAGTATTTAATCATTAATCATTTGCTGCTTTTTTTAGCCTATGGTGGCTTACAATTATCATTATTAATGATGATTATTAATAATTAATAATTTTTATTCAAGGGCACTGGCGGCTTACATTTTGACAAATTGCCGTTAATAAAACATTTGAGAATTAGCTGTTAGCATAGCTTGTTAGCAATGTACCTGTGGATGTGGAGATAAATATCACTGGATTAATTTGACACAGAAGAAAACTTAAATAAACATGAGGATTTTTAGGTAAGTTCTGGAGTTATAATAAGCGTCTTTATGATTTCAAAGCGAATTAATGCACTCACAGTGAACACTGGAAGTGTGTGTCTGTGTGTACTGTGTGTTCAGGTTTATGAGTTATGAGAATGACGACTTAGCGTGTATGACGACAACCGGCTGCTGCTGCCGTTGACAGCGTTGGCAAGCGAACCAAACTATAATGACTAGTAAACTTCTCTTTGTTTTGTTTTTTAAAAACTCACCTGTCCCGTCCACACACCTTTCCCTCCACTAATTGATTCATAAGCAAGTAAACGCACTCTGACTCTACTTTGCTACTCTCAAATGACCTGTAGCACATGCTAGCTAACATTAGCTACTGTTAGCAACTCCCATCTGTCTACCTGTATGAATCTGTTCATCTAGCTGGACTTACACAGTTTGGGCTGGCTCTTAAAGGCTTCCTTATTGCATCCAAAATTATAATAAGAAACTGACTGGATTGATTTAATGAGTGTAACAGCCTCATATGAGTTAAAGGGACAGTTCACCCCAAATCAAAAATGCATTTTCTCTCATACCTGTGGTGCTATTTATCAGTCTAAATCAATGGTGTCAAACTCATTCTAGCCACATACAGTCTGATTTGACCACAGGTGGCAAATTTTTCCCTTTTTTTTGTTTAAAGAGGTACATTTTAAAAATGCTAATCCATCTGTAAAACAGATGACAAACCACCTGTGATGTCTTCAACAGAATAAATGCAATTTCAACAATGTCGCTCAGTTTTTCCCACATTCAGTCAGTCGACTACTCACTGTCATTACATATGCATTTTTCCTTATATTTCCACTCCCGATCCTGACAACACCACACCAAACTTAATGAAAGAAAAGCACTGTTTTCTGGCCAGAGTGGAAAAGCTACTCAGTGTTTAACTTGCTCCTGAAACCTGGCACCTCTTGGCCTTCACAAGTGCAGGGTCATCCAGTGGACAGGACTGGACCCTGTTGTTGGCCGGTTCTGGCGCCAAGGCTATATGTTTGACTACCCTGATCTAGATTATTGCCAAGTGTTGGCGATATCGACCGTAGAGAAGTCTGCCTTCTCTCCAGTATAATGGAACTAGATGGCACTCTGCTTGTGGAGCTCAAAGCGCCAAAAAAGTACATTTGAAAAACTCAACAGCAATGTCTCTTTCCAGAAAACACGACCCAGTTATTTAAGATAATCCACAGACTTTTTTGTGAGCTTTTTCATGTCGCAACTAATTTGTCTCTACCAAAGTACACCCACCAATGGTATCACAGTACAGAGGGAAGCTTACATTGTCTCATCGATTAGAGCAGTGGTTCATCTGGGCCTATACAAAAAATTATGTATGAATATTTAATTGACTGTATCAGTATGTTGTGCCCACCCATTTCCTAATAAAGAGGCAAACTCTAGCTAAAAAACTGTAATTTAATTTTATTTAATTTAAAAAATACCTTCACGGGGGACCTATTTGTCGCCGTTTGCGCATGAGAATTGTAAGTGTTTGACACATGAAAAGCCCTGATTGGCAGCCAGTGTGAGGGATGATAACATTTACTGTAAAAGGAGAAAACCATGAGTAGGACAAGAGAAATGAAAACACCAGCAAAGACGACCTACCACTAAAAGAAAAGAGAAAAAGAGTCAGTAGATAGTATCAGGAAAGCTACCTGTCTTTTTTATTTTTATTGTCTTATGTCGTGGTAAGAGAGATAACACACGATGTAGAAGGTATTGTGCACAGATATAAATACAGGTGTACCTTGAGATTTTGTCCAGGCTTTGGTATCTAAACTGAGACAAAGATTACCAGATGAAGGCCCACACACACACACACACACACACACACACACACAGTAGTTAAGGGTGCCACTCATTAGTTACTGTAATTGCATGCTTTTAGTGACACATTAAGAGAAATGGTGATTATAAGGATTACTCTGATGTGACAGTGTGTTCTGTTTTATTATTCCATTTACATGTGAAATGTAAAACCGGCACTCATTGGGAGTAATTATATGTTGATAAAAGACGACCCAAAACCTTGTTTTTGCAATTACCTGAAATTACTCATTTACAAAAAGACTAGTCACAGTTTACATTCTGCTCCACATCTATTATCTCCTAATGTGATTAGAGACCATCCACACACACAAACCCACACTGATGCATATTATCCTGTGACACCTGCCATCACCCTGCAGCTGCTCTGTTATTTTACTCCCCTGAGGAGACGTTAAGTGTCGACAGTCTGCAGCAGCCGCTCTGTGCATCAGGTATTGTGCATACAGCCCTGGTGGCTTGTTAAGAAACTGACTGTATAAATTATTAGACACTGATACCGTGTTATCTCTTTGCACCCAGCCTCTCAGCGATAACATCTGCTATAAGTTTGGCTGTTGACAGAAAATTAAGACAGAGCCAGATATTTTAAACCTCGAGGCGAGTTCAGCAGCACAATAATCCAATTTAAAGATGAAGAAATATGTTTCAGCGATACTTGAACTCATAAGCCTACAGAAAATAAATTTTGCCCATTCGTTCCGCATGGTGTTAAATGTTATCACTCTCTGAAATTAAGTGTCCACTAAAAATGTCATGGAATTGATTAATGGCATTAATTTAAAGGAAATACGTGAAATTTTTATATTAGATTAGATAAGTCAGCTCCTTGGTTGATAACTTGTGTTAATTTTAAGAGCTCCTTTATTATGTATTTATTTCATTTTATTTTTATTTGATAGGGAAAGGGATGATGTAATTTAATGTAGTTCCAATACAGAGTATGGGACTGATGTGCCGCACAGAGAGTTTATAGCTATTTATTATTTTTAACTCTTGTCCCTAGTTGGGCTTTTACATGTCGACCTAAAATGTTGTATAAAATATACAATTTTAAACATCATACAACCACCATACTATAATTTTCTTATATATTTTTTTTGTCTTAATATTCATTCTGAATCTTAAAATAGAACTTCATGTTAAATGTGAAATCCAAAATAAGATGTACCGGTCATCTTGGTCAGAGTAAATGCTTTCATGTATCACATATGATATTTAATTATTTATTGATTTAATATTCCCATTTGATAATCATTAATATCTGTCCTCACATATTGATAGCAGTATTATTTTTCAGTATTTACTAACATAATTTATTTTTTATTATTTATTTTCTTTTTTTTCTAGCTAAAATAATTAGAATATTAGTTTAACATGATCTCACTTTGGGATGTTTATTTTTTTTATTTTATTTTTTTTAATTAAAGCCATTAATTCTGTAACTAAACATTTAATCTTTATTTTGTTAATTTCAGGGTTGACAGGGTTGTTATTTGTTGTTTTTATTTTCTGCGTTTAATTCTTTTTATTGCTGTTTATGTCACTATATCATTTCTACCTGGCAGGTATTTTTTTCTGACATCACTGCTAGTTATCTGTTTTTTTTTAATGGGCTTTTTCATCATCGTATTGTGGTTGTTATCACATATTATATATTCTTGTAGCCCATATAAATGTGATTAAAGGAGCGTAATGTGCAGTCAGTTTACCTTGGATAAACAATGGTTGATGATGATGACAATTGTAAAGCTCTTCAAAGCATATCAACTACTTAAAGTCACAACTCAAATAATATAAAATGACAAGACACAATCTTTTTTTTTGACTTCATTATGACATTTATTAAGCAAATGCTGCTGGGAAATCGTTCATGATGAGTAAAGTCATGGGATTGCAAACAGTAGCACCTCATTTATTTCTGTATTTAAATTCAAGTCCATCCTATGCATACAAGAATGCATGAATCTGCGCATTTACAGTTTTTCTTTTTCAGTTGCACTCAGGTAAACATAACAGACACTGATAAAAAGCATGTTTAAGGCTAGGAGTTTCTTCAGGTTTTCGTTTTAAGCTTTAACTGCTTCAGTTACTGGATGTATATGGTCATGTGTCTATCATACCGCTGCCCGTCTCTATCATCACTCTCTACGTTGTGTATTTGTTAGTTTCTTCTTTTCTTTTTTTGGCTCAGTTGGTATCTTCACATGTCAAGTAAGGCGTCTTCAGTATCTTTGTAGAGGACCCTGCTACCCGCCTGTCCTGCCCTCCCTCCCACCCACCCCCTTAATACTTAAACTCAAAACACCTCTCAACTTGAATAATATTTCTCTCACTCTCCCACCCACATTGCATTTATTCCTTTTACATATTTACTCTTTTTACAGTGTATTTCTACCATACATACAGGTAAGAGAGGAAAGTACTCCACTCTCCTGAGCTAGCATGCAGAGACCCCCCTCCCTCCCGCCCTCCCGCCCGCGAGCTCGCCCGTGAACTGCAGAAAGAAAGGAAAAAGAGGATAAAATGTCTCAGTCACTTGCTCCCGACCACGTCTGCAGCGAAGCCCATTTAAAGCTGTCACTCAACATGCAGTTTGGAAATTTGTAGCATTTTTAAGTTTTGGCTTCTCTCTATGATTTTGTTTTTGTATGTTTGAGAGTGGTTATCTTTATTACATCGCTCTAGCTGTATGATTTTTCTTTGTTATGTTAGTTCTGAGTTGATTGCTTGTCTTCGTGTCCTCTCCTCTGGTCGCGGAGTTTGCTCATTCGGCCTCGGTGACCTGCTTGATGGACTGGGTGGAGTGCTTCTCCGTCTTCTTGGTCGTGACCTTCTCCTGCATCACCTCCTCCACGTCTTCCTTCACCGTCTCGGTCACAGTGACGGATTTGGTGACGAGCTTGGAGCCGTCCTCTCCGGTGGTAATCGTCTCGACGGTTTTGGTGATCACCACCTTCTGGCTGCCGTCTTCCTTGACGGGGCTCTCGTCCACGCCGTTAGCGATCACGTCAACTTCTTTCTCCTCATCCTTCTTCTCCTTCTCCTCTGGGCTGCTCTTGTCTAATTCGCCGTTCATGGCGACGTCCTTCTTTTCTACCTTCTTGTCATCTGTTGATTGACTCTTCTTCTCTGATTTGTCTTCAGCAGCTTTAGGGGCCTCAGGCTTGGCGGTCTCTGTCTTTGGGGATTCAGCTTTTGGAGATTCAGGTTTCGGGGATTCTGATTTGGGGGAGCTTGGTTTGGGGGATCCAGCTTTTGGTGAGCCTTCTTTGGGGGACTCAGATTTGGGAGATGATGCAGGCTTGGGGGATTCAGATTTAGGAGAGCCAGGTTTAGGTGATTCAGACTTGGGGGATCCAGGCTTTGGGGATTCAGATTTGGGAGAATCAGGTTTTGATGCTTCAGTCTTGGCAGCCTCTTCCTTCTTATCTTCGGATTTTGCTGCTTCTGTTTTGGGAGCTTCCGTCTTGGCTACAGCTTCTTCTGATTTGTCGTCCGCTTTCTCATCTTTTACTGTCTTCTCATCTTCCTTTTTGCCTTTGTCTGCATCCTCTTTTTCCTCCTTCTCATCTCCGCTTTTGGATGCTTTGTCGCTGCCTGCATCTTCATCCTGATCACCACCCTCTTCTTCAGCACCAGCTTCCTCCTCTCCTCCGCTTCCTTCCTTGTCTCCGGCCTTCTCTTTGTCAGGAGAGGCTTTAGACTCTGGAGCTTTGGAGCACAGCACTGTCTCCTCAACTTCCTCCTCCCCTTCTCCTCCCTCTTCTCCTTCTCCCTCATCACCTCCCTCTGCATCACCCCCCTTTTCACCCTCATCTTCACCTTCTCCCTCACCTTCCTCTTCCTTCTCTCCTTCCTCGCCACCTTCTCCCTCCCCTTCTTCCTCCTCATCACCACCTTTTCCCTCTTCCTCCTCCTCTTCTTCCTCCTCGCCAGGTGCGCTAGCGCTGACTTTGGCTTCAGTGGTGGCTACAACTTCCTCCTCACCTTCGCCCTCTCCCTCTTCTCCTTCACCCTCTGCTCCCTCCTCGCCCTCTTCCTCCTCTCCCTCCTCTCCTCCAAGTGTGGCAGACAGCTCTTGTGCTATCTCTGCCAGGGATTCGTCGATGTCAGACTTGTCATCCTCCACCCTCGTCTCCTCGATGATCTCCTCTACAAACTTGTGGTGCACCTTAAGCTTGGTAGTGTCTGATTTAGACTTGGAGATTTTGGTTGGGGTGACGGTCTGACGGTAGGGGAAAGTGCTGAAGTGGGTCTCCTCGCCCTCAAGGAGTTTCCTGGGGACGACAGATGTATGCATTGTGCATTCAGTCATCACTTTTGGCGTAAATTTTGCTAAATGTTATTTCTAGTACTTTTCAAATGTTAGATGCGTGTCAGTATGTACCTGTATGCAGCGATCTCAATGTCCAAGGCCATCTTGACATTGAGCAGGTCCTGGTACTCGCGCAGGTGACGAGCCATCTCCCATTTAGTGCTCTTGAGCTCATTATCCAGCTGGTGAATTGTCTCCTGAGGAAAAACAGAGCAGACGAAACACAAGGTCGATTAACTGCGACAGAATGACTTGCAGGACGAACCTACATCCTCTTTTTCAGATCCATTCATGCTGCTTTGAATATCACTGCTCACGGATTATCAAAACTCACTTCCAGAACCCTTTTATAATTCACCTTTAATTTAAACTCCTAGCTTTTTATTCTCTCTGCACATTTGTATAAACTCCACTCTGTGCACCGAAGGCTGCTGCATTAATATATTCTGACGCAATACAGTCTTCTAGAGATGTTGAATGCTTCTTTTTCAAGGACAGCCTCCACACTTGTCAATACACCCCCCCACCCTCACCCCCACCCCCCCAAAATCTCAGTGGTGTGATGCAAGGACGGAGCCAATGAAGGCATCGACCCATGCCTCTGACTCAGCAATACAGAGGGGGAGAAAGAGAGAGAGAGAGAGAGAGAGAGAGAGAGAGGGAGACTGCTGCAGTGTCTCCCTTTAACTGTTTCCTCACACTTGGAAAGTCAGCGCAGTGATGATGCGCTCATGGCAGTCGTTACGCAGCAAAAAATGTTTCAACACAAGTCCTTAACCATGATATAGGAAAGGGAATACAATCCATTTACTGTTATTAAGTTAATTTGCGCTTTTTAAGTCTCTCAAATAAAAAGTGCGTCATTAAGATATAAAATAAATGTGAAATAAAAAGCAAATTAACTTAATCCATCCTGTCAGTCACCATGACAGCAACCCAGACTCCCATTATTAACTTTTAAATACACAAAACATTTGTTAAAACATTAAATAATATGCTATTTAATATGTAAAATTCTATTCTGGCTATCTTTACGCACGGCTCTGGTGCTGCACGGAGCTGTCTCCTACCTGCAGGCTGGACAGGTCGCTGTTGTGGCGGTCCTCGATGTCGTTCAGCTGCCTCTCCAGCGAGTCCCTTGTCCCGCGGACAGACTCCAACTCCACCGTCTTGGACTGCAGCTGGCGGCGGTAGTCGGATATCTCATCACGGGCGGACTTGATGGCGTCCTTGTTCTGCTCCGCAGCCTCGGTGAGCTTGGCGTAGCGGCACATGAACCAGTTCTCCACCTGCTGCAGGTTCTGGTTGGAGTGGCCCTCCAGCTCGCTGCGGATCTCCCGGAGAGCTTCGGTGATGTCTGCCTTCTGCAGGTCTTTCCTCTCCACGGTCACCTGAGACGCCTGGATCTGAGCGATGAGGTCGCTCACCTCTTCCTCGTGGTTGTTGCGGATGAAGGCGATCTCATCCTGCAGCGACTGAACTTTCTTCTCCAACTCGGACTTCACCAACTCCGACTCGCTCGAGTCCTTCTTCAGGACGCGGATGATGGCCTCTGTCTCCTCCCGGATGCGAGCCTCCTCGTCAAAGCGGTCCCTGAGCCGCTGGATGTCCTCCTCGATGTGGTCGGTGTCGACCTGGATCTGCGCCTTTTCGTGGTGGATCTGCTCCAGCATGGAGCGCAGCTCCTGCAGCTCCTGGTCATAGAGGTCGCCCAGCTGGGTGCGAGACACCTGCTTCTGCCGCAGTGCCTGGATCTCCGCCTCGATCTGCTTGTTCTGCTGCTCCAGGTAGTGCACCTTGTCAATGTAAACAACAAATCGGTCATTGAGCCCTTGAAGTTGCTCTTTCTCATTAGATCGCTTGTAGTCTCCGTTCAGGATGGAGGTTTGACTATAATCAACGCTGTCGGCGGAGCTGAGCACCGTTGAGCCGTAAGCTCGGGACACAGGCAAATTCACGCTCCTCTTGTAAGACGTGGTCATGGTGGAGCCGGGGCTTGCCCGGGACCAGGACTGGGATCGAAAGCCGCTGGAGGGGGTGCCGCTGGAGCGGCTGTAGCCGTAGCCGGTCGTCCTAGTATCCATAACTCTCCGGAAGGGGCTCCCTACCGTGTCCACCGGGTAACTCATCCGGTCAGACTGCCCGGGATGTGCGCAGGAATGAAAGGGGGACGGTGCAGGAGGTGAAGGCGGTGGGCGAGTGTGTATGTGGGTGTATGTGTGTTATGTGTGTGTGTGGCTCTCACAGCGACTAAGGGCTCCTCCGCCTGCTCCTTATATATCAGAGGCTGTGCCGCTAACAAGGCAAGTCCAAGCAGTTTTGTTTCGTCCATTGATGGAAGGGAGGGGAGGGCGCATCCCCCTCAGGCCGTCTGCTAATGGTGCGGGGTCCCGCTCAGTCTCAACCACGTGGGCTGCAAGCGATACATGAGTGTCAGATTTACACAGAGACAAACACACACACACACACGGTAGATATTAATAAGTTTATCTGTAAAAACAAACAAACAAACAAAAAAAACACTTTAAAGTAAAAATCAGCTGTAATCTCATCAGAACTTCACCATCATGAATCCATAAATCAAGTCATGAATCTGACTGATGTTATGAAACAATCCTTGCTTTACTGCTCCAGTCATTTCAGCACCACGGACAGCGACCAGCCAAACAGCAGCGTGTCGTTTCCTCTGATGAAAAACTCTGTGATGACATGACAGCAGTCTTCTGTAAAGCTTATTGAAGTGAACTATGAATGCGTGAATTTGAACAACCTAGCGATTTTTTTCTGCACTTGCACTGAATATTCCTGACACAGAGTCTGAGGACTGTGAAGACTTTGCCATGCTTGACTTGTCACTTGAACTTCTTACATGAAGTGATCCTCAGCTCGTTCACGCCTGTTTCCAAACGTCCCACTACATGAGTGATTGTTGTGGCAGGAGTCGGGATAATATTCTATGAATTATAGAAGTATGTGTTGACATATTTTCCCACTTGTGCTTTTTAACATTCAAAGTGACAAAAGTGAAGCACCAGCAGTTTTTTTTCTTTCAGTTAATTATTCTTAAAAATGTGTTTTACTGACATTCTGCGTTTTTAGCTTTCAAACTTGTTGATCCTCAGTAGATGTTTAATAGAACTCAGGTCCACCCATTGCTTCCTAAATCGATTCATTCATGTCTCAAAACTAATTTTAATGTCTTTTTTTCATTTTAGATAACATCAGTGAAGCATAAAAGGTGAAATGTTCATCTAGCAGCCTGTCAAAACACTGCAAAATGTGAAGATATAACAGGTAACATGTACTTCATACATCTCATAAACAGAAGCATTAAACAAGTAATGTACTTGTTATTATAGTTTTTTAACTTTTGGATTTACATGGGATTACAAGACACTTTTATTTTATATACGTCTTTCGGTCTTACATTGAGAAAATGTGAAAAAGGGACAAGTAAAGCCACACAAACTAAAAACAAAACAAAAACAACATCCCAAATGAGCTGTTCATATAAGGAACTACCAAATATTTACCTATTATCTCAATAAAGTGCATTTTTTCTCTTCTCACAGGCTTTCTCCAGACATCAGCCTAATTTCGATGTTTCATATGTGAATAGCTGACCCAGTTTTGTTTGCATTTTCCATATTTACAACATCTATTTTTATCTTACTAGAGAAAATATCACTCACAATTAAAAGGACAAACAAAGTTAAACTTATTTTCTCTATCGTTTGGACAGCGCATTGGACAGATCTGCTTTTTATATGCAGCATAATTTTCCATATTCATTTTTTATCATTGTAAAAATATGCAGTCAAGTTCTAGTCCATGTATCATCAGCCCACTGCCCTTTGTCAGGGGTGGATTATCAGGCAGTGGGCTCAAGGGTGCAGATATGCAAAATACCCCCCCACCACTCCTATATAGAAGTAAGACACACACTTTTTTGTGTTGTGTTTTGCATCTCGTTGTAGTCAAAATGCATCATTTTGTGGTTGCTATGTGTCTCTTTGAGGTGAGTTAATGTCTTTTTGGTCATTGTTTTGTCCCTTTTTGTGGTCATTTTAATCGCTTCCCAGTTTATGTTAATTTCAGTGATATTTTGCATGCGAGAGCAAGGGGGCCCCCCTTACACTTTGGGCCCCTGGGCCTGTGCCTTGTAGGCCCGTTCAGTGATCTTCTCATGCCCTTTGTCCTTGCCAAACAGATTCTCTAAACAAACTGATACTGATATTTTTTGTTATTAGAAAAAGTCTCACAAAACCCAGACGTACAAAGTAATACAAATAAAAATTTGACCAAAACCTGAATAAATATTTGCCTTGTCAGTGTACTTTCGTCCATGTCAAGTAAGTCACTTCATAACTAAGCTTTACATATCTTCCAATGAGCCTCTCTCGCTGAGCCACTATAGCTAACTCAGATAACTGCACAGCTTTACTGTGTAGTGTTAATATTTGTACACCACACAGAAGCACATCATGTACACTTTCCCTTCTTGGAGGAGTGTTTCTAAAGCTATTTGTAGGATCCCCACCACTGTAGGTGCAAAGCCATGTGGGCTGTGTGGCTTTTCTGTCCATTTGCTGAGGCCTTTCCCCCGCGATTAGTGAAGTGTCAGTGCGGGGCTGCCCGTCTGGTGGCTCGGCCCCACTGACAGGCTATTGAACTTCCATCAATCTCGATGCTTCGCTCTAATCTCAGGTCACTCCGGTCAATGCGGGAACGATTACCAATTGTTGGAAGTAATGCAGCAAAAACAGCTGCATTAGTGCTTTTAGGGGATCCATTACTTATTGTGTTTAATTCTGTCAGAATTCTCACAGCACTCCTCCACAAGTGCAGCCGCACTGAAAGTCCTGCAAGTACAAACAGCAATGGATCAAGACATAAACTTGTACACGTGTTGGATGTCACTAGTTAAGTGGCAATTCTTGCACTCTGGGGTAATTTCCTGACAGAAGTAAATTAGGCATATATAAGGTATCACCTTTAAAACTCTGCCTGCAAGTAGAGAACTTATTCTGCTTCTCAACACTGAATTAGACTTTCACCATTAATCACCTGTCTACATTTTCTTGTTTCCCTCATTGGCTTTCCACTGCAAGCTTTAGTCAAGCAGACCTAATGCATCAAGCATGGCCAATTTTAGATTGCTCCAGAGACAGAAAGGCAGAGAGAGAGAGAGAAATAGAAAGAGAGCGAGACAGAGAGGGATGAAGAGACGATCACAATGGCTTTCTCCTGTGTGTGCGTGTCTGTCTATTTTAAGCACTAATATGTATTGTAAATGCTTATGCTCCCAGCAGCCGCACCCAGAGTCTCTTCGCATGCTGATGTTAACAGTGCCCTTGACCACTGCTCTGGATACTTTCTCCTCTCAGGGCTTCCTGCTGGCGGCAGGGTTTTTTCGACACATATATTTCATTGTTGGGCCGTTCACTCAGGACCTGGAGGTGCTTTTGGATGCCCTACGAGGGCGGCGGTGGTGTGATGTACACGGCGGAGTGAGGGATGTGTGGGTTGGGCAAAAACAGGGGAGTCATTCAACATCAGTTCTGGGCTCCAGCGCACTGCAGAAGGGTTGGAGTGTTTTCAAATGGCACTGCAGCAGAAGCAGGCTCGAGCAGAAGCAGACGAGCCCATCCCAGTCAGCCCCAGTCTGTCCCAGCTTCTAATCTGCAGAGACCAGTCCACAGAGAGTGACTCTCCTTAGAATGAGGTCAAGGCATGGGCGTCTTAAGGTGACATAGTGCAGGGGTATGTTGTTATATATGCTGATACACAGAATGCAAGGACAGCGTGTCCTTTAATTGAGCTGAAATACCGTTGAGTGGCACATATAAGTAGCAGTGTCGCAGTGTTTGTCTAAGCAGGATAATAAAGTATTATATCTAAAGCATCCTACGATAATCAAAAGTCAGTAGTATCAGTGCCATAGCCAGAATTTCAGAAATTCAAAGGCCATGGGTAAGCATGTTAGTGTAAACCATTAATCAGTTATCTGCAGAGAATATTTTTGAGAGATGACACATCTTGCTCGATAGATTAATTTAACTACTCTTCAGTTTTCTGCATGGTGTGTTGTCTGGGCCTGGTGAGAGCAAGCTAGCAGTGCTGCTTGTTCAGCGACTACCGCTAGCAACGCCTTCCTGACCAAACAGTGTTGCTGTGGAGACATTGTGCCCACCTTTGCGGTCTCCCCTCAGGTCTACCTAGCAAGTAAATGGCCCAGTTTTGTACCCAAAACTCCCTTTAGCATTGTTGTGTTAGCTCTGTTAGCACTGCCAGCAGTGTCAGCACTGCTAATGGTGCTAACACAGGGTAGCCACTATGTTTCTGCAGCGACGCTGTCCCATCACAGGGACAGTTTTACCAGTGGTATTCACAGAATGAGTGACGCAGCTAGCTAGCTCCCACCTGACCCAGGTGGTTTGCAATGCAGAGTGGTTAAGGCTAACTAACAAGGCTAACCAGTGGAGACCGGAGGGTGGGCAGTGGGTGCCATGTTTCCACCAGGCATCCAGGAAGTGCATCAGGCTTTGAAGGAAATTTTTGTGGGGCGAAACAGTGTAATAACTCACGCTACGCCCATTTTGCCTTCTAATGTTAGCTCGTGACTTGCTGTAAGTGATGTTAATGTTAGCAGACTGCAGCAGGCAGCAGTTGTTGAGCTCAGAGCCAGCGATGTTTGCAAAATTGATTCAATGCCAAAGAGAAAGTAGTGGAGGGAGGTTTTTGTTTTGCACATCTTGTTGGAAGAATCAACCAACATGGTACAGCTAACCCCAAATCAGCAGCAAGAGACCAGGACAAGTGCAAGATTTCAAAAAAGTGGTCTCGAGACTGGACTCCAGCACTACAGCCCTGATTGCTCCTTAAGTCAAGGATGTGAATACTTCCTCCACAGCTGCTGTGATGTGTCATACAGCTAATGCGGCTGCTGCCAGTTGCACTCCTGTCCCTAATGTATTCATAAGGAGGAACAGAGAATGTCATGAGTCAGTGGAGAGGAAGAATGAGATTGAGATAGAGCGGGAAGCAAATACAGGGATCTTAATTAAGATTTACTATGATGATGCTCAGCCCACCACTGTGTGAAGCCAGACGATTAATCCATGTCATGGATGGCGCCAAAAACCATAATCGCTACACACAAGCAATTTAGCTGAAATGTAAATAATGTTGCTTTCTGTATATCAGCAGTACGCTGATGAATGTAAACAAAAGTTGGAATTTTAAGTAATTGGGTGTAAGTGCAATGAAAACCTGTTTTTGCACAAGACAAATTCGAGGCCTTTACATTTTTTTTTTTTTACTTTACACTACATGGCCAAAATTTTTATGTGTACTGCTGGCAAGTTTTTGCTCAACTCTCCCTGTGATTTGCTATCACTTGTTGCTTTTGTTGCCTGGGTAGAGGAGTGAGACTGGTTAGGGTAAGAATGTCAGGGTAAGCCAATCAGAGGCAAAGTAAGGCTGTACAGAGTAGGGTGGGTCATTCCTTGACTGTCCCGAGAAACTCAAATGTGTGTGTTATTGCCATGACAACCATTTTAGAGGGCTAACTATCTACTATAAACAAACCAACTCGTGGCAAGTTACTGACTTACTGAGCTTAGGTTTTGTAGTAACGACCAATCAAGCAGTGGAGTAGTAACATCCCATTTTCAAAAAAGCAGTCCATTACGTTTAAATATCCCCGCAACTGTTATTTCCTTGTTTGTTATGCTGCTATTATTTTCATGGTTTTTGAAACATGATGTAATGTTACCGTAGCTGCCTCCTAAAGCTGAGAACACACCAGCGATACAACCGCTAAGTTATTACTACTTTTACTGAAAGATTTGTACTTCCTCCACCTCTGCATTAGCTAAAAGTCATGAGTGGCGAGCCCCTAATTAAACTTGATTTCTCACCTGAAGAGCCGATCTCCAGAGCTATGGCTCACCAGGCAATATCTTTTTGGTCATTGCCTTTTTAATGGCGGGATTGTTGGTCATTTAGTTTGGGATATTTATTCCCCTAAACAGCGAGTCTCTCCTCATCCATTTTTTTTGTCACACATTACACAGTAACAGTTCTCTTTATGTATTAGTGGTGAGGAAAGGAGTCAAGCTGCCATAGGAGCAGAGAAAAAGAGCTGCTACGGTGTGAGCGAATGGGGGGAAAGTGCATTTAATTCCAGGGGCAGCAAGGCTGGAAATAGGACAGTGGCGTAAAGTGCTGTGGGGTGGCACGTCCAGGACTGCCGCCACACATCTTGCTGCCATAATGGGCGTATTTTTGATGCGTGGTGTTCGTTGCCGATGTGTTTTGGTCTTAAGAAAGAGTGAGAGACTGTGGGTGTTAACAGCATGTAGAGCCAGCATATTTTATACACCTAACTCAATGAATTAAGGATTTATTTCGACCAAACTAGAACTGGCGATTGTTGAAACGGTAGACTAACTAACTAGATGACTAACAAGGCTAACTAAGATGGTTTTCGCGAGTTTTATTTTGTGTCTGTTGAGTGTTTTACGATAAGTTAACAAGGCAATTAAGCTAATGTTAGTCTTTGTTCAGTAAAAGAGAGGAACTTGGATTGGTAAACAGTTGCAAGAGTAGGCCAAAATGGCGTTCTCAAACTAGCGAGTATGACACACTTATGGCCCCACTGACGTTTGTTTACACCATAACTAATAATTTCCATTTTCTTTTGTGCTCGTCACCACAACAAACATTTCAATGTCCTTTTCTATGGCCAAGTCCTACACCAAACTAGGAAATCCATTTCTGTAGGGACTTCACTTTGCGCACCAGGGCATTGTCATGTTAAAACAGGAAAGTTTTCCCTCAGACTGTTGGTGCAAAGTGCTCTGTTTTCCAAAATGTAATTGAAAAACAGCCCCAAACAAAAGCAGACAAACAGATGTGCCCAAATACTTTTTGCCATATTGTGTATTTCATGAAATCAGCTCTCTCTTCAATGCGTATGTGTGTACGTGTGTAAGTGCAGGTAGCAGTGCTTGAGGATGACATAGAGGACAGTTTTGGGGCGAATGCAGGTGGCCAGACAGAATGACTTGACACATACACAGCCATAAATACTGAGCTGCTCGGGACACCAGTTGGAACATTGTCTTCTTCGCCTCCTTCATCTCTGCGGCTGTTGTTATCCGTTGGGTTTCCTTTTTATCACTGCTGCTCTTCTCTTTTTCTGCATCCCTTCTTTTATTTCTTGATTACTTTTATACCTCCTCCTTCCCTCCCTGCGTCTCCTTCCCGCCTCCTCTCTGCCTCTCAGTACGTCACTGTCTGGCTCCCAGTCACCATAATGGTTGTCTCTTCACGTTCACTTTGATAACATCATTGTTTTTTCCACTCTCCACAACTCTAATATCCATCTGCTACACCTGGCATCATTTACCTTCAGTTCAGCACAGGCAGTTGTCACGGAGACGTCCTTCATAGGATGCAGTACATAAACACGTACGGCACCAAGGTCATAACTATGTCTTGATGCGTCATTACACCTGAGGCATATCCTGCTTCCAGATTGTCATGTATTACACAATGACAGCATAAAGTTGACACATTTTTTAGATTTACTATATTTATTTTGATGTGTTTGGAACATTTTACTACATCACATAGTTCACCCCATTTGCATCACTGTGCATATGTTTGTGCATGTGTGTGCACTTCAGAGCCTTCGCAGTGAAGGATTTAAATTATTGCATGTTCAGCTCCCACATGGGGTTCGTTGTATATTGATTAACAATTTTTTCCCAGAGGTTTTCACAGCTCTGCTGATGCATATATTGGCAGAGAAAATCTATATGTGGGTTGCCTTTTAGGCTCAGAGAAACACACAAAATCTAAATCTGCAGAAACCACTCTTCCTGTGAATATATTGTCTCTGAGTATGGAAATGTATGACTCTAGAATGATTCCTTTTACAGTTCAAGCTTCACTGACCTGCTCATGAGTCACTACAAATTCATGGTGTGCAGCCACACATTGTTAGAATTCATAGAACGTGATTTCAAATTTAAGTTGAGATCCAGTTGAATAGTAGTGAATAATGTAGTTGAATATTTTTGATGTTACAGCACAAGAGTAGTGATGGCGTCATGGGAAACATGATAGAGTTGAGTTTGGTGTAACATGAATGCAACGAGGAGATCAAAACCAACAATGTGAAAGTAATTTCCTTAAACAGCAGGACACTGATTTTTTGAAAAGATTATTTAAACGGGAGTAAATTGTGAATTGGTCGAGGTCTACTTTCAGCTGTGGGTTAGCATTTGCAGATTAAGTACTAGTTTATACAAATTATTATCAACCTATGAAATATATATTGATGGGTTGTAGATCAAGTAGTTGCAATTAGCTCCACCTCGACCAACTACAACCTTAAAATACTGCTTACATGTTAATGTATCTGTCCTAATAGTCCACTAATGTATTAAACATAATTGTGTAACACACTGAGGGGGGCATTTTTACGTAAAGGCTACATTTACTTTTGATACTGTAAGTACATTTTGCTAATGTATTTTACTTAGCATATTTTTATTGAGACTTTTGCATAAAGGGATATTTCAGATCTTTTGAAGTAGTGTTGTATCAGGTACGTGCCCATAGTCGTCATATTACATAAAGTAGATTTTGGTCACATGCCTCCATTTTGGAGAAGCAGGCAGGAGTACTGACACTAAAGCTTAGCAATGTACTGCTGTAGATGGGGCAGCAACAAAACGTATTTTAGCCACCTAAAAAAAAAAAAAAAAAAAAAAAAAGTTACTGCTAAACCAATCAGTGTCAGTTTACGTCAGTTTAACATTATGATTTTAACATTTTCACGTCTTTACCTTGCCATCAGACAGCAATTTCTGATAGGGAACTGAAGCCTTAGTTTCTGTGGTGGTACTTATACCTGCTTCTCCGAACTGGGAGCATACAGACCGCCATCAACTGTATGTAATACACTGACTTTGGATAATTAACCCCACTTCAAAAGAGCTGCACTATCCCTTTAATTAAAGGATCTGAGCACCTCCTTCACTACTGACTCTTATGTTCAAAGACAATCTGTGTGAGAGGCATAAAAAGAGTTATGATGAGCATTAAGTTCATATATTAACATTTTAATTGCACTTTAAGTGTGTTCGTCTCTCTCAGGCAGAAAGTGCAAAAAATTCACAAAAAGATTGTTGAAAGCATGTCAATGACACACTGACTTTTATTGATCTCTGAAATAATACATTTGCAGTTGAGCATAAGTCTTGAAACTGCAGCACTTTGCAAAGGTCAAAGCTGTGCTGGCTGTTTAGATGGATGGGTGAGAGGTGTAAGGTGAAGTGCATCAGATGGTGAGGTAGGCAGGGTGTGACAGGCTGTAGATATCTGTATGGGGTGATGTTAGTGGGAGGTCTGGAGGCAGTGATGATGTCATAAGTGGTGGCAGGGCAAAAAAAGAGTAACAAGAGTGTGGGGGGGAGAAAAGAAAGGGAGGGGTTACACTAGGATCTGCAGTTTATCTGCAATGCATCAGTAGCTCTCTCCCTCGCTCTCTCTCTCGCTGTGTGTAGATCGGGCAGATGCAGCGTCTTTTCTCGTCGGTGATCCTCTGTGGACGGCTGAGTAGCCACAGAAATACTGTTCCACATTCTCCTCGCACCGGGAGAACGGCTGGCGAGAAGCCAAGCGATAGTTATGTCACTCACACGTTAAGACACACAGAAGAAGCGGCTTTCACATTAGACTTGTGTGGCGCCTGGCAGGTAATTTATCCAGAGGATTTAGTAATTTACGCTCCAATATAATTCATGCTCACAAATTAATAATTCCTGGGAAGACAACATCTACATATAAATCATCTGCTCCTCTGCAATGTTTTGAAACGCAACCTGAAAAATAACAAGTGGTATCTTTCAGCAGGTACCTCCTCAGCAGGGAAGACATCAAACTTTCAATAAAATGTCAACATTAGTTTCAATCTGTCACTTTTTAATGAGGTTACGCAACAGAATATATGACTAACAAAGTGAGGAGCGCGGTGTAAATCTGTTAGCTCCCTGAGTAAATGTAAAACAAATTTAAAGCACACACACTTTCTATATTCCAGTGATTTATACTGTTTGCATTCAATGCAGCATTGGGTGTTATAGCAAATGATTAAGGGTCCGGCCTGATAATCAGACTGCTTATTCATGCTATGTGTTATAAAAATATTAGCTCTGACCTCCAGTCTTGTCACCATCAGTTACCCTAAGAGCTTTGCACTGTGTTCCAGTTCTCTGTGATCACACAGCAGTCAGCAGTACGGTAATCATGGTCTGGAGTACCATAACACTCTTTAAGTACAGCACCGTATATAGAAGCCCAAGCACTAGCTTTGCTCTTCATATTGTAAGTCTCTGTAATATTTTTGCTGATGTTATTACGCTGCATTTGGTGTTATTGTCTCTGTTTAAGGTTAGTGTTAAGGTTTTTCATTACAATATGGAAATTGCAGAGTCCTTAAAGGGATAGCTTGGATCTTTTGAAGTGGTCTTATATGAGGTGCTTATCCATAGCCGGTGTATTACATACAATAGATGTCGGTCTGCGTGCACCCCCCCCCTTCTGAGAAGCAGGCAGGAGTACCACAAGGGAAGCTAAGCGAAGTACTGCTGTGGAGGAGTCGGCAACAAAACATATTTTAACCACCTAAAAAAAGTCCCAGCTAAAACAATCAATATTAGATGAAGTGTTCAGTGTACTGAGAATATTTCCACTGCTTTACCTTGCTACAGACAGCCTTATCTGATGGCAAAGCTGTTAACAGCCTCAGTTTATAGTCTGCATGTATGTTCCAATTAGAGCCACCAGACTCCATTGGCAAAAACAGTAATTTTAGCTTACGTAATACAGGAGCTGCTGGTCTACCACTGCCTCAGTCAGTTAGTTTGTTTGTGTTATTGTGTGACTTTGGTGAATCCAGACTAACACTTTTGAATGCTAAAGCCAATAAAAGAAACTAACTGATCAAGGCAGAAGTAGACCAACAGCTCCTGTGCTTAGCGCCGTTAAATCACTGTTTTTCCCAATGTAGTCTGGCTTTGAAGAGAGTGCTACAACAGCTTCAGCCTCCCATAGAAAAATCATTGTCTGACAGCAAGTTAAAGCGATAAAAAATGTTATAATCATCTTCTGGGTCAGTACTCCTGTCTGCTTCTCCAGATTGGGGTCAAGCTGACTGATATCTACTTCATGTAATACACAGACTATGGATAAGTACCTCATATAGCCCCACTTCAAAACATCCGAACTATCCCTTTAAACTTAGTTGAGTTGCCATAATGATCAATTTATTTCTTTTGTTTCGCTCAGAGTTTCTAATCCCAACATTAAAGACCTGAGACTTGGCTGGCCTGGCACAAAATATTGGACATGTGACATACTGTATTTAGTCTGAAAACCAAAGCCAGTAGACTATCAAACAAACATAGACACTGTAGAGAGAATTATTTAAAGTTAGCTGTCACTGAGGTTTCAGATGACGCATTGTTGAACAGGGAAACTTTTGAACACAGGCTGTGCTACACCTACATTATTACGCAATGACAGAGTCATTTTGACAAAAGTAAAAGTTAGATATTGTTTACTTTAATACCAAACTCAAGAAAAGTATATAGAGAATGTATATTTAATGTACTGGGACATTAAAAGAGCCCCACCATGATCTCAAAGGGTTACCTACGGGGGTGGGCAGGTGGGGTTAACAGATAAATGCAACAATACATATTCAGTGCATATGGACTGTTAACTATATGTATGTATAAAGCCATTTCTGCTGCTTCCAACATGTTTGTGGCGTCCTCTTCCTCGCTATGTGAGCCCCTGTTGTCCCTGAACCATGCGTGTCAGCATGTATTGTGTAAGTGCTGTGTAAGTTGTCAATATGTCTCTGCGCCAATGTCATCGAGACAAATTCGTTTACACGTGTTGTGCTTTGCAAATAAAGGGACCTGACGTCTGAGGGGGAAGAGCCCGCATTGTGCTGCAGGAAGCTGTGGTGGATGCTGTTGTTCAGGGTCACTCAGAACAAAGGGAACCTTCACAGAGTGTGATGAACTTGCCAGGGCTGTCATAAACCCACGCACACACACACACACACACACACACACACACACACATATTTTAAATCAGTGTATTTCACTCTTTTTTTTTCTCTCACAAGCTGACAAGGTCTTGCCTCACGATGAGTCTTAACCTATTTAAAGCTGAAGTCAGCAGCTTTACTCGTCTGGAGGAGGAAGTGAGCGATCAGCGGAAGCCAGGCTGATCAAACTGAATTACTCCTCTGAGGGTGATCGCCGTGAGACCCCTATTTAATTATTTCATCAGTGTCTGTTTTTGCCTCTCCGTTTACAAAATCTGACTGTGTTCATCATGTAAGAGGGTTATTTTTGAGAGCATTAACTCCATGACTTGACACTTTTTATCCCTCCACACTGGCGACAGCTGTTGCTGGAGGAATTATGTTTTTGGCTTGTCCGTCCATCCGTCCTATTCACAAGATATCTAAAGAGGACCTTGTGGGAATTGCTTAAATTTGGCACAAATGTCTTGGACATCAAGTATGAACTAATTTGATTTTGGTGGTCAAAGGTCAAGGTCACTGTGACCTTGTCCGTCTCATTCTTGTGAATGTGATATCTCAAGAAGGCCTTGAGAATGTTTCCTCGAATTTGGCAAAAACGTCAACTTGAACTCAAGGATGAACTGATAAGTATTTGCTTGTCAAAGGTCACTGTGACCTAAAAAAAAACATGTTTTGCCATAACTCAAGAATTCATATGCTAATTACGACAAAATTTCACACAAATGTCTAACAGGATAAAATCATGTAATGAGTACATTTTCTATCCAAACAGTCAGAGGTCACCTTCAATGTCATATTGTAATGCTCTGCAAAAAAAAAAAAAACACTCTCCTGGCCATTGTTCAATGTCACAACTCAGGAACAGAAGGGGAGACATTTGGATACTGAATTGGTGACACTAATCTTGGGTGCCCACCTTAAAGCAGCTGTGCAGAACTTTTTACCATCAATAAAACTCTCCCTAGATCGTATCACCCCCCCTAGAAGATCCGCATATTCATTTGAACCCAACAGCGACAAAAAAGCCTTTCTCTATATGGCTATTTAGCGTAGCCTCGGTCGGGTCGGACACAGTGGAAGTCAGCAAACCAGAATACGGCACCCGGAGGCAGAAGTAAGTCTGCATGCCTGCAGCGGCCCACAGCCATTAAACACCAGAAGAAGAAGGAGCTGTGTTTACAGAGAGTGTTCCTCGAATAAGTGGTATGCAACGGGCATTGCTGAACACATAACAGTTTTACCAGATGTGTCTATAAAGACTTGGTTGTACTTTCGATGTCATGGCGAATAAAGAAGGAGCACCATCTAAAAGAAAAAGAACAGAAGAACAGAAGAAGGCTAAACGGGACAGTGATAGGGCTTGAGCCCAAACACAAATATACAGCATGCAGTTGTCCTCAGTTTATAAGAAATTCAGTTGGCTGAAGTGTGTAACTGAAGTGTAACGTTAGTAATTAGTTAATCCTCTCGCTCTCCAAAACAAATGCATGCTGTAATTTCCGGTTGCAGTCGAGATTTTACGACACCAGGCTGTGGGTGTCATACCGCTTCAACCAAAGGGGGGCACTACAATCAACGAAATCGTAAAGTTCCGCACAGCTGCTTTAAAACTGTCCTGATTATATAGATCTTCTGTGCTTTTGGGTTGAAGGTGTGTGTGAGGCATCCATGTTTTGGAATTTGCTTCTTTGCAGCAACATCCATATTTGAAGCGCTGTCAACTGTCATAGCTACATATCAGACTGGACAGGCGTAAACTGTAACTGCAACTTGACTGGTTCATGGAGGGATACAACTGCGAGGCAGTAATTCTAGTTTAATATAACGAAAGACACAATCCAGTCACCAAGTGGGTCTTAAAGGAGGTCTATTATACTTTTCCTAATTTTCTGTCATATACACAATGCTATACTGTCAGATGTTAATATTAAACATGGCCAAAGTTTCAAATAAGGAGGTAAACATATGTGACAGCATTCCCTTTGAACTCGAAAATTGCTTGAGTTGACGGCAGCTTCACCTCGTGACTGTAAGTGCAATTAAACCTTAGCCAGTAAGAAGCCAATACTTTATCAATACATGTGTTCAGCAAGCATGAACATGTAAACATGCAGACAGCGATATTTCATTCTGCTCTGCCCGCAGTCTCTCATCCCCTGTCACTAATGTTATGTCTTACACAGGACAGCACGCTAGTTTGGCTAAAAGTGAATCGTTGCAAATAAGCTAAAATGACAGCTGTCTGTATGTAGACTGAGTGTTAAGCTTTGTTTGCCACTTACTTTAAAATTGGGCGAAGTCTTTTAAACTAAGCTGCTGGCTGACACAAACAGCCCCTCTTCTCTCTACCAGCATTGATGTTACCTCCATGCATGGAATCACATCAGCAGAGAGGGAGCAGGACAGAGGACAGGAGGACAGAGGACAGGAGGAATGACTTATAGTGATTAATAAATTAATAAGAAGTATCAATAATAGTAGTAGTATTGATAGAATCTTAACGATACCCATCCCTACCTCTGAGCAAAACCCTTAGTCTTCAAACCATCCTGAATACTCTGTTTGTATTGTTTTTTTCTATTTTGGCTACAAGCTGATGTCAGATTGTGACAGAAATTTTTATGATCATCTGTTCCATGCGTGCTCCTGCGAGTGTTTATCCTACGTAGCTTACACTACCACATGCAACTACATGCTAACTTCAGGGAAACGTGAAATCATGGTCGCTTATGTCGTTATCTTCTTCCTGGTTTCGGATCATGGTTCTGCTGGAACATGTCTGGTTGTTGTTTTGAAGTTTTTATTTACAATTTTTCATGGTGGAATGTGTAGCTAGACTCCATCACAGTCATTTCTCGGCTGCAGTGACGTTGCAGAGGTGGTGCAGAGATGAAAAACACCCAAGAATGGTGGCCAACCAGAGCAGACTGGGCTTTTTCGGGAGGGGGGCTTGAGGAGACAGGCGCTAAAATGGAGCGTCTCAGACAGACAGTGGATACAGGTGTTCCAGCACAGACAGTATGAGGAAAATAACGTGTTGTTTGACCATTAAAGCATCTAAACATGTATTTTGGGTTCCTGCTAGATCAAGTACGTACCTGAAAATCTGCATAATATCTCCTCTGTAAGGCCCCTTAGGTCCTGGTGCCCTTGGATGCCAACTTCCTGAGTCATGCAGCCTGTCATCGGGAGGAGGCTGTATGAATGCCAACTCACCTGATGAGACAGTTGTTTACTCTGACAGTAACTTCTGTGTTTGAGGAAAGCAAATAGGCTATATGTAAATTTTATTAGAAATATATTGTGCATTTAAGTGACAAGTGTAATAAGAAAAAGCCTCAGAGTTCCATCTATCTGTCTCCAATATCCGGGCCCATCGTCAGTGTTCTGACATCATGTTTTAATCTGCAGAGTCTCTCATCACCCTCCTTCTCTGCAACCCTCCTCCCTCCTCTGCTGTCTCCACCTACACAGAAGCAAATTCGCTCTCTCTTTTTATGTCTCTATCCTCCTCCATCATTTTTTAGACATTTTAATGCTATGCCCTCTGTGAATTGTCTCTTCAGTGCCTGTTCTTCAGGAAATTACCTCAATGCGTATTTTCTGATGCACCAGACAGAGTGTGAAGAGACCTAGACGAACTTAAATGACATTTGTCGTCATCGTCTCTCTGTCTGTCTCTCTGACAGATAGTTGTACAGCCACATATGACTTGGCAGAATATACACAAACCAGTAGGGCCCTATAGATCAAGCCTTCTATGAGAATGCCCAGTATATAACTAAGATGGCAACACTTGTCAGATGCTGAATCATGTCTATGTAAACACTTGTTTCATTGTATTTGTTCGCTTATTGTAGTAAATGAATTGTTTCGGAGAGTCCCGTCAGCAGCACAAAGTCAAATCTTTTGAGTATAACAGGATTTTATTGGGTTGATACAACTGTGAGGAGGAAGAAGCTGTTGAAACTGCTCAGGTTGTCTTGGTAAGACTTAGATGACTCACCTGAAACCTACTGATATGAGTCAGCAGTTGTTTTACAGTACCTGTGTGTTTCTTTACGAGTGAAACACTTATACTTTTAAAAAGATAGTGAAGCAATTTAAAGGGATACTTTACCAGTTTTCAACCAGCTTTGTATTATAACAATGCATCATGTTTTACCAGCACCCATATCTCCCCGCTCGTCTTCCAGGTCCAGATGACGTGTTTCGCATAATCCAACAGAAAATTGCGAGGGTTAGGGTTGCTTAAACTACAGCTTATACTTGTGTATTTTCACATTCCAAAGACACAAAAAGTATAGAAGCAGATCAAAAGAGAGAGACGCTGCTGCCAAAATTCAATCAAATGTTAAAACTAGGCAGCACTGATCAAATGTAAAACAAGGTTCTGTGGCTGTATTGCATATTTCTCCCGTAAAATGTCTTAAGAAACATATTTTAGTGCGCTGTTTGTCTGAAATTTGAGATTTTGTGAACAGGAAGTGGACACCATACTATTTCCTGTGTTGTAAAAAACAAAGATGAAAAAAACTGAGATCAAACAATAAAACTAAGCAGTGCTGATCAAATACAAACCAAGATTATATGTATTGCCTGTTTTTAGAAACAGATTTTAGTGCACTGTTTAACTGTAATTTGAGATCATTTCTTACTATATGCTTGCCATATTGTTTCATGTGCTAAAATGGATGAGCTTGAATTACATCACTTAACAGCAGGAGCATTTATTGGTCTGATAGTCTACGAGCAGTGCATTCTCGTAGCTGTAGATTTTCTACCTCTTGAGCAAAAGCAAATGCCCTTTTACCTCCGTTTGTAATGGTCATGTAACACCAATTTCATAAGTATTTGTGTCTTTCTACTGCATAGACAGCCTGGTTTTATGAAAAGATCATCCTTCAAGCTGTGAATAAGTGTATTGTCGACAATTCAAATGCAGCGTTTTAGGTGATTCTATGATTAACAGCAGTGGTGTGGTGGTAGTCGATGAGGTGAATGTACTACTTGGTAGATCAGTAAGTTATGGAGGAAGACACAGGTATGCTTTCCCAAATATTCCAATTGTTTTTTGGCTGACAGGTGGGTGTACTCTAAACAGCCAGAAAAAAAGGTAGGTATACCCCGCATACCTGCGTATACCCTCCACTACACCACTGATTAACAGCACTAAAGGTTAAAGATACATCAGCATCTCCTGATGGAGATGTGACTTGAGGTTGTGCCATGAGCATGAACTAAACTAAATGCTAGCAGCACAGCCCGAGGGAAGGCAATGTCAGCTGGGCAGTCCATCACTTTGGTCCAGACTTCAGACTGAAATATTTCAACATCTGCTAAATGGAATGCCATGAAATTTTGTTGGTACCTGGAATGAAATCTAATGAGTTTGGTTGTCTCGTGGCTTTTCATCCAGCACTACCAGCAGGTCAAATTTTATGAGTCATCAATCTGCTAGATGGATTGGTGAAAAACTTAAGTACAAACATTCATCATTCCCAAACCATTAAACCAAATGACTTTGGGACCCTTATGACATTTCCTCCAGCTCTACCAGGATGTTGACATTTTTGGCATCAAGGGAAATGTCTTAACAACCATAGGATGTATTGCCATCAAATTTTGGTTCAATTTATATTCCCCTCAGGATGACTTTGGTTGTCCCGTAACTTTCCATCGAGTTTTACTACTTAGTTTGTCTAGTACTTTGGCTTATTATGACCAAATACAAGTAGAACTAATGTCATTCCCATCAGCCCCAGCTGGAATTTGTGTTTAGTGCTAGTTAGCAAATGTTAGCACGCTAGCACGCTAAACAAAGAATCAACATGTTAGAATTCATGTTAGCACATTAAGCACTTTAACATGTTGAGTGGACGTATTTTGACGTTGTTTGACGCTGTCCCAGTGCCCCATTATTTAAAATAGCATGTGCTCATGGACTGCAGGCAGGTCAACCCTAGCTTTGTACTGGAGAAATGTCAAATATTGATTATCCTATCACTCATTTAGACAAAAGTAGATTGGAATATAGGGCCCAGGTTGAAAAAAACATTAGTTCCCCTGTAACAAGCTAACTAGCCTGTTTATGTGCATAGTATATGGCATTATACTCACCACAGACATTCACTTGGCTGCTCACGCAACTCCGTGCATGCCTTCACTGATATGCTGTACAATAATGGGGTGGACTTCATCATATATCAACCTTTCATCTTCATTTGCCATTGTCCCACTGCTTGTACTGCATCAAAATGGTGATAAAGGCTTCCTTTTCCTTGATGTGACTGACTGCTTGGGCCAAGTGTGTCATTGACAAGCGGGGCAACTCCAGGCTGAAAAATTGAGAATATTTTAATTTTTGTGCACATTTAAAACTTGCTAGAAAGAAGTGACTTGTGGCGAAAGGGAAGAGCACATTCCTCATCACATATCAACCTCGTCACATATCAGCGTTTGGTCATGGGCTTTCCATGTCGAGATACAACATGCAAAGTACCCTGGGTGCGTTGTTTGTTAGCGCTCTTGGACGGCATGTCAACCTCTGCCTGTTGCGTGTATTGTCTCTTTCAAAATGAATGCAATACGCTTGTACACCACCATGAATTGACGTTTTTCTTTTCCTTTAACGACAAACACACGTGGTTGGGTTTAGGAAAAAAGAACAGGGTTTTGCTTAACATTCTTACGGGAAGCAAACACTGGCCTCCTGGGCGGAATTCGGTGGCTGTTGGACCCATCCACTGCCCCTCTTGCCCGCCCTACTCGAACTTCAGCCACGTTAACTTTTGTTGCTGTCCCGCCATGTTTTTCCCTGACGGTGCCAGGCACTGTTAAACAATAACAGAAACCGGCGTTGGTGGCTTAGTGGTAGAGCAGGTGACCCATGTACAAGGCTGTTGCCACAGCGGCCCGGGTTCGAATTCAGCCTGTGGCCCTTTGCTCCATGTCACTCCCTCTCTCTCTCCCCCTTTCACGCTTGTCTTTCCTATCAAATAAAGGCTAAAAATGCCCAAAAAAAACAATAACGGAAACCAGTTGGATGTTATGCTGACGTGATAGGACGGCTTTTTCGTCTTTATCCGATGCTGGAAGTTACCGACCAAGCACCGATATTCAACAACTTCGGAGTGAGACCAGGTTGGCCAAGCACACTGTACCTCAAGAAAAAACAATAGTTTTGCTGGCAATGTGTTCTAGCAATGTGTCTCAATGTGATCAGAGCCTTATTGTCTCCTAGTAGAAGCAAAAACCTAAGTTATTTAAATTACATAATGCTGATGCTAAGATGTAGCGCCTCTAAAACCATTGATGAAATTGTTAGAGAATATTTGGTGACTGCTGGCAATTAAGAGTTCCAGACTGGGTTGCAGACAGAGAGGAATTCTCTTCAAAAGTCTCAAAGATGAGAGAACTGCGTGTGATATCAAATTTACACAAGTGTCCTTGAAGAAATCTGGTCAGAGAAACTAAATTGGCTTAACTGGTTATGATGCATGAATTCTGTTTTCGGACAGTGTTCAAAACTGAAGCGTAAACATTTCCATTCAAGATGATCTGAGGCTTTCTGGTAGTTGGTAGTCAGCTGATAGAAATATCTCTCTCTGGCAGCCTTCACCACAGAATTGGTGTGTCCTTGTCCTTCTTCTTGGCTTTCATGAACTCTTTTGTCGCTGCATGTTCATAAATCATTGGGACACAGTTTTTACTTTGTTTCCTTTGAGTCGTGACAGCAGCTGCTCCAATACAAAGCAACAGAAGGAGGTAACGTTTTTAGGAAGACTGTGTGCAGATGTAGTTTATGTGGTACCGAAGGTCATTAGCTGGTCTTTTTTTCTTGAAAAAGTCAAGGTGAACAGATGTACGTTGTTTAGTACACACTATTTCTGTCTGGTTTGTGTGCAAGGGCATCTTTAAACGCTCTAATTACTGCAGCACGGAGAATTAAATTGTCTGTGCTGCTAAAAACACCACTTAATGTGAAAAGTGTGGTGTGCTGTTTGTGCATGTGTGAGGTAAAACACACTGTGGGACATGAGTGGGCGCTTGTGTGTACGTGAAAGAGAGAACGAGTGAGTGTGTGTGTGTGTGTGTGTGTGTGTGTGTGTGTGTGTGTGTGTGTGTGTGTGTGTGTGCGCGCGCGTTCATGTGTGTGTGTGTGTGTGTGTGTGTGTACGAGTACTATAGGTCTGCCTCCAGTTATTTTAAGCCATTCCGGTATTTCTGTTAGACTTGTCATCAAGCTGCTGGAGAGGCAGACCGAGGCGCAGAGAGGAACGTGGAGTCATGCTGCAGAGGTTGAGCTGCAGAATCATGATACAGCTGAATGAGGGAGGGAGAGAGAGGGGAGGAGGGGAGAGCAAGGAAAAGAGACAGAGATGGGCAGGGAGAGAAAGAGAGAGAGAGAGAGAGAGAGAGAGAGAGAAGAAGGAAGGGGGTGAGAACAGATGCATTGAGGCTTAGAAAGGTGGGTGTTGGTGTGTGTGTGTGTGTGTGTGTGTGTGTGTGCATTGTGGGGATGCTAACTATCCCTTGGAAAATCATTACGTAACTGTATCTGTTGCTGCAGCATGAATAGAACATTGTTGCAGTGAAGGGGATGATCTCAGTGTAAACTGTCGAACTGTTGCACCCCACAAGTCCTCATATTTAGGCAACAGATTCATCTCCTTAAAGGCGCATAAAACCAGAAAGAATTCAGGGTATGACATGCAACAAAGGTCCCACAGCTGACATTGATGCTGGGATGTTGCAGTTATATGGCATGCGTGGTAATGATTTGGCTACCAAGGTGCTCCATAACACCTGTTTTTTCCCCGCTAAAGGGTTTTATTGGGGATGTCGTATGCTGTAAAGCTCTCTGAGGCAAATTATGATGTTTGGCTTTATAAATAAAATTGTAGAATTATAGAATTTAGACTTCAGTCACAATCTGGACTCCTGCCCTGCCCTGTCCTTTATTTTGCTTTTCTGCTGACATATACAACTAGAGAGAGAGAGCCTGTAAGTTGTCAGTGCTTCTCTGCACCACGAGAATTTCAACAACATTTTCGGACTTTAGGATTCAAGTTGTGATTAAGCTGTGAATCAGAGAATGGCTGGGGGTGAATGAGGGTACATTTATTTACAGATAGTAATAGGTTCAGTTACACGGCCCCATTGTGGCGCGCCTGTAGCCAATCCTGCAAAGCATTACTTAGTATTCTGAGACAGTGTGTAATCCCTCAAGTCAGTGTGACTGCCTCCAGGAAGAGATGTGTGTGTGCCTGTGTGTCGGCTTTAGCATTTTATATTAGACATACGCTGTCAGAGAGAGTTTGTGAATTCCCCATGCATTGTGAATCAGACACCATGGTCAGGATATTGCTACCAGTGCAATATCATCACACTTTGCTCTGCTTTTTATTTTTAATGTTTAGAGGATGTGGTTAGACGTGTTGCCTCCTGTTGTAATGCTTAAAGCTAGGATTAAGAGAGGTATTAATTATAGCGCTGAAAGTACAAATGTGTGGCTTCATGCGTATGTACAAATGATTGGTACATCTATTTTTGTGAGGACTGCTTTGAGTGTCAGACTTGAGAGTGAGGGTAATTTGGACCATTTTTGAACTCTTCAAAGGGCTAAGACTTGGCTTTAGGGTTAGGGTTAATGGTTGAGGTTGAGGAAGGGGAATGTGTTATGACACTGAACGTCCTTATAAGTGTGCACAAAGAAGTGTGTGGGTGTGTTTTATACTCTGAGCTTTTTTTATGCCACTGACTGACAGCTTTCCCCATGGTGACTGTGCTAAAAGCAAAAGATGAAGGCTGAAGGAAAAGTTCCTCGCAGTCTCTCTGTCCTTGTCTCCATTACTTTCATTCTTCCTGCGCACTTCATCCTTCTCTCTTTTACTCTTACATATAAATAAATAAATAAAGTCTCTTTTAAAACTATTTGAATACTTATAGTAGCTCAGCAAATTACAAACTTAGGTTATTTTGGGTTAAAGGTGCAATGTGTTGGATTTAGTGCCATCTAGTGGTGAGGTTTGCAGATTGCAACCAGCTGAAATTTCTTCCGTGTGCCAAGCGTTAACTTGCCAAATTATTAAATTATCTGCAGACATCTTTTCATTCCCAAAACAAACAAACCTCAGGATTAAAACCATTAAAACACTGAATGAAGCAGTTTTACGTTACAAATCAGGGTTTCTTCAGCGCTGTTCGGCTCGTCGCAGATCGGCTTCTAGCCCAGCACCTGCTAATGTGTGCTCTAGTGGTGGGCAGATCGAACCTTAAATATCGATACTACATTTTGATTTTGAAGATCGATCGTAGCGTAAATAGCATCGATACTAAAAAAGGGATTTGTTTCTCTTTTCTACATCGTACCTTTAGTATTTCAAGAGTAGAACTGTCTGTGCAAACAACGGTTCATTGTCGTGAACACATCTAGTTCACGCACTCATTGCATCTTCACTGCTTTTGTGCCGTCTGCACTCAGTCAGCTTACTAGAGATCCAGCAGCATCTTCCTAGTTTCATTGATTTTGCACATCCACACTCCCACCCACACTTTCAGGTCTTCCTCTTCCATCCACCTCACTGTCCCACCAGCCCGCCTGACCACCACGAGGTCTAGAGCCTTCAGCCGCTCTTTCCCTGCCGCCTCCGTAACTCCCTCCCAGCGGGCATTCATGGCATCTCCACTTTTATATTCAGCCTCAACTTCAAACTCATCGACTCGTCTTTCAAATAGCTGTTCTGTGTGACTCCCGTCCATCCAGCCACACACATCCACTTTTTACACGGAATTTTATTCACTGTAAACTTGTTTTGCTGAATATTTATTTATCATTATTATTTTTTATATTACTTTATTCCTTATCTCACTGACTTTTTAAATCTGCTGTTATTTCTCTGTCTTTGCCTGTAGGGTGACCTTGAGTGTCATGAAAGGCGCCTTTATTATTATTTCTTTCAGCCAGTGTTGGCAGTGGGAGGATGGTAGGCTCACCTCCTAGTTTAAAGCTGTGGGCTTAGGTGGACTCTTAATTGTACTATGAATAGACCGTAGCTGTCCGCGGACATTCAATGCAGATAGTATGTCTTTGCCTGACTAGTTTTGTCCGACACATAATAGCAGTGATGGATTAATGAAAGAGGAAGCAACATGAGAATGAGAACTTGGAGCTGCAACAGTAAAAAACACCTCGGCATCCAGACCCTAAACACAGAGAGAGAGTTCACTGGCAGAGTCTGTTCAGAGAGGCTCAGACAAGGTATATCCAGGTATATAGTAGTGACATTAACATTTTAGTCAAATCAGATCTTAAGCATTGGTTAATGTTACATTTCAAACTGTTATTGGTCATGAGTTGCTGTTACTTAAGCAGATTGATTATTCACCTCATAAATCATGTCATACTGCTTTCCCCACGCATGAAAAAAAGTCACTTTGAATAATAAAAAGTGTAGTATCTGTATCAAAATCTGCGATTCTGGCTTTGTATTACTTGGTATCGGATTGAAACCAAATTTTTTCTCTCATAACTTAAGATCCACACATTTAAAAAGTTTTTACCATGAGCCGAATTATCAGCAAAGGTCTTTTCGCCTCCAAAACAAACGGACCTGTTGATTTAAACCGGTAAATACTTTGAATAAAGCAGTTTTATTTTAAATGTCAGTGTTTTACGATGCTGTTTGGTTCATTGTGGAGGGGCTGCTAGCTACAGTGGCCGATACAAAAGGCCCATTTCCACTGAAGAAGTTCCTGGTACTATTTGGGGAGCAGGAACTACTCCAGGAACGTCCTCTCGCTCAGCCCTCTCAGCCGCCGTGTCTCCACTGAGAGAGCGGAGTACGACGAAGGTTTCCTGTAAAGTTACGGGCTCTGGATGTGACGTAATTGTTGTGCAACCATTTTGACCGGGGCGACGTAGGGACGCCGTTAGCCGCTAGCGGTGTCTGTAATAACTCCGGTCACGGTCCGTGAAAAAAATATTTTTTCCAGCAGATGTCTTAGTTACAACATGATTGAGGTAACTGGAGCAGTTTCATGTCGTATCCGACAACGGGAGGCTTTTAACAGATGACGTCCTGATGTTAGCTTTGCTGCTGCTGTTAGCTGTTCCTGTCAGCTGATGCTTTCTAGACATCGTGATTTCCCAAAACTAAATAAATACCACACATAGCAACACAAAACTGCTTTGCTAGCTCAATCATGTTGTAACTAAGATATCTGCTGGAAAAATATTTTTTTCACGGACCATTTAGTGAGGGTTTTTTTTACATGGCGGCGGAAGCTATATGAACGAGCTAACTCTCGTCTGCTGAGTTTTAAAAATGCTGGCTATTTTGTTGCTTTCTGTTGTCGTCACATCCCTCCTTGAGTATATCCAATCAGCACCAAGTAATCCCCAAGCCCCAGCCAGGAGTCTTTCAGGGCCGTTCTGAGTACCTAATCCGAGGCAGGGACTTGTTTAGCCCCTGTAAAAGTTCCGGAACTCTGTCCTTCGGGGGTGGTTCCTGCGGTGGAAACGGGCCTAAACATGCAAATGGCCTTAACTAGAGTCAGTGTTTGGTTTGTCTGCTCTTGGCTACTGTAGAAACATGGCAGTACAACATGTAGAAGAGGACCTCCTTATACGTATATAAATGGCTCATTCTTAGGTAAGGAAAACACAACAATTCTTATTTTTAGGTGATTATACACTAAAGGCAACACACTTATTTTATTATATTCCATTTCTGCCAATGTACCCCCTAAATGTTACACACTGGACCTTTTAAATATCGTGTTTTGCAGTGAAATAAGCTTCAAAGGGCGTCTCATCAAGTATGTGTCATTTTTTTTTTCTTCAAAGTTTTTTTCTGACGTACTTTCAGGGATTTTCTCTGTGGCACTCTTCCAGAAACTGCATGTGACACTACATTATACATGAATACATTCCTGCTTGTTAATGCAGAGCTCACTCTCAGTCTAAGATAAACTATCATGAGATGCAGAGTGGAGATGCATTAATGGAAAGGTGGGACGGTGGATGGGTGGAAGAAGGAGCGGATGGAGGGAGGGAGGCTGCTTCCCTAATGGCGATGACTCATGGTTGGTGGAAACTTACATCAGCTTTGCGCCCCGGCTTTGCTCTTTCATGAAAATCCTTGAAGTCAGTGCTTCCCATTTCTTACTTGGAATTTCAAAAACTCCTGCAGTCGCCCCCCTGCCTTCACCCAATCACCCAACCACTCCTCTCTCTGTTGTGCCGTTCCATGGTGTGATTTGTACATTTAAAGCGCTTATATAAACTACAGTTTTTATGTTAATTTATACTGCTCTGCGCATTGTTGTCTGCAAGATTTCCCTTCAGGGACAACAAAGTCTAAATATGATTATAAACACTGTAGTCCTTTATGAGCCAAGCTTCGTACCGCATCAGCACCCCCAACTTATAATAAGTGCAAATCTGAAACAGGACTGATTAGTATCACTTGATATGAGAAAGATAATGGGAAGAAGTTTGTTTCCACTAATCTTACCTCAAAGGCAGATTGTTGTCTCTTGGTTTTACACATCTCAGTCTCCAGAAGAGAATGCTGGCATTGTTTTGCAGCATTTCATACCTATCAAATCAACATTTCTAAAGTGACGTTCTGATAACATATGAGCTGACTTTTTCATTAGAAGGTGGAGGGTATGGTGGATGATGTGATACCTAAGCAAGATGGCTGTAGACCACTGTGTGAGACCAACAAACAAAAGAACAGTTGTTTTTTAATGAGACATCTGCAGCATTTCCAGTGCCGATTGTGCCACCAAAACCAGTTGGTCTGTGGCAAGACTGTGAGTTTTGTCAGCTATGATTGTGCCACCAAAAGCAGCTGTTTTTGAGCAGGACATTGGCGGCATATCCAGTGCCGAATGTGCCACGAAAACTAGTTGGTTTGTAGCAAGACAGTGTGGTTTTCAGCCGTGATTGTGCCACATAAACCAGGTGCTTTTTAGCATGACATGGGCGGCATTTTGAATGCTGATTGTGCCACTAAAACCTTTTTTTTTTGCGGCGTGGCATCACAGTATTTCAGCCATGATTGTGCCATCAAAAGCAGTTGTTTTTTAGCATGACATCGGTGGTGTTTCCAGTGCCGATTGTGCCACCAAAACTAGCTGGTTTCTAGCAAGACAGTGTGCCTTTTCAGCCGTGATTGAGCCACCAAAAGTGGCTGTTTTTTAGCACTACTTTGGCTGCATTTCCAGTGCCAATAGTGCCACCAAAGCCAGTTGTTTTTTGGCGAGACAGTGTAGTTTTTCAGCCGTGATTGTGCCACAGAAGTGGGTGGTGACATTGGCAGTATTTCCAGGTATGACCGCTGGTAAGCTGCAAACCACTGTTCAAGACCAATAAACAATAAAACGGTTGTGTTTTGCATGACACTGCAGCATATCCAGCCTTCCTTGTGGCACCAAAACTGAGTTTGTTAGCAACACATGATCTTTTCTTAGGGCCAGCAAGGCGGTGCAGGGCTTGGCAGGGTTTCGGGCTCGAACCTGCCAGCCAGCTGGGGCCAGGTGGAGTTTGCATGTTCTCCCTGTGTCAGCATGGGTTTCTCACTATGTTCACCGGCTTCCTCCCACAATCCAAAGTTAGTTAATTCACTACTCTGAGTGTACATAGGTGTGAATGTGAATATGAATGGTTGTCTGTCTGTGTCAGCCCTGTCTAGGGTGTACCCTGCCTCTTGCCCAATGTGTGATAGGCTCCAGCCCTACTGCAACTCTGAATGAAATAAGCAGTCACTGATAATGAATGAATGACCCTTTCCTCACCACAACCAAGTCGTTTTTCTGCCTAAACATAACCACATGGGAACCACAGTGTTGTTGAAACATTAAAAAGAAAAATGCTACAAACTACAGCATCAATACGTCCACTTCATAATAACATATAAATGTTACAGACATATACTATGTGGACATTTTTTCCTGGGGACTGGGTTGTTTTACAGAGTAAGACTTGTATAAATCTCTACTTTAATGTCTTGTTCATGACGCACATTAAGTACACAGTGTAGACATTAAATTGTTGGCAGCTCAAGAGGCAGAATATATAGTATGGATATTCTGGTACCACCTCTTAGTATGACGCATTATAAAACCCTATAATAAAACCCTCACCATAATTGCAGTAAGGTGCAGTAGGCTAATGGAGATCGTCTGGCATATAACATTAATGATTCCATAAACAGTAACCCGTGCAGAAATGTCTGCATCCACACAAGGTCATATTGATGCCATTTTAAGACATTCAAAGTATGACTGTTGTTTTTTTCCTCTATCCACTAATCTCCCCTTTCATACTACAAACTGTGCTGTCAGGCAGTCAGGCTGAGCAGAGTAAGAGTAGTATCACGGTTGAGTAAACTTCTCTCTTGTCTCTTTGGTTTGGGTCATGGAGCTCAAAGTCACGCCACCACCAACTGGTGAATGGCAATGACACAGCTTTACTCTGCATATTTCATGACACTGACACAGGCTGCAGGAAGAAATCTGCAGCACACTGGCAAAATGTGAGTGTGCAGAGCAAGCGTGCATTTGGCATTAATGTTTTATGGTCCTGCAAGAGAATCAAATAATATCCAGTTTTCAGTAAAACTTGCAATAGCATGCAATAGCTGTGTTAGAAAGTGCTTCACAGATCAAATAATTTAATATTTGAGCCAGAAATAGCATCGAGTCAGGAACATTTCTGTTGTGCAGCATGCCTGCAATTTGCTCGCACCACTTCTGATTTAGTTTTTTTACTTCTTACAATCCATTTATTGACTTTTTTTTTTTTATTCTTGGCTCACAGCAGTACAGCAAGTGGCTTGAAGTTAACTGAGTAGCAGTCACGCCTGCCTTCTAGAGCTACTCTGAAAAACAAAAACTAAAGTCACTCAGACAGCATATTGTTTGCAAAGAGTTCAGAGGGTTTTTGCTAAGTACATTTCTGCTAATTCAATTAAGAACACTTTGGAAACAACGTTCCAAGAAGTTGTCACGGACACAAAAAGAACTTAATGTCTCAGAGAAAAGAGTGGGATGCAGAATCAGAGCAACAGAAAGAGTTGGACAACCCTAACAGACACACTTCACACATTTTTGAGAGCATACTCGATGAGGAAGAGAGAAGCAAGCACAGTTAAAACACCAAAGACTGACAGAGATGAAATATCACAGGCTTTCCCCCTCGGGTTGCCTGACTCACTCTGATGTCTCCGAAGTGCCAAAATGCTTCTTCTTGAGCCATGAGAGACCTGCCAGCTTCATCAGCATATCTCATATCCTCTGAAGACGGCAAGGGGGGGATGAGGGGGTGCGGTGTTTTGCATTTTGGGTGTGGCAAATGTGCCTCTGTGCAGGACGAGCACCGAGTTTCATCTCTGCAAAGTCCCAAAACTCTTTTTTTTCTTTGTTGCAGCTTTGTTATTTTTGTCTCTGTAGCATGTTGTTGTTTTCTCAGAATTAGCGCTTCAAAGTCAAAGAGAAGTTTGAACTAGAATATAACAATAATAAAGAGAAATACGAAGCTAAGAATTTCCATGAGTCACAACTCACTGTATTTGAGTCTGAATTCAAGTCAATATAATGTATAATGTATGTTCTTTCCTGCGTGTGCATCTACAGTGCAGTATACATAAAAATAGTTGCCTATATGCCTTTGTGAGTCTTATATTTTCGTACAATTCTAACCTGAGGCCACAGTGAGCCTGAGTTTAGCCCTGGAGATCTCATCAATATTTAAGAAGCACATTCAGTGGTGTAGCAGGTCTGACGCAGTCTGGCACCAGAGCTGAAAAAGCCTGAATTGTAATCGACTGCATCAACAACAGTTCACACAGGAAGAAGAAAAAAAAAGTGCATGTTTTTGTTTCAGTTTGTGCTGAATTTAAAGATCTTATTTTCCTTGGAGCGAGATCGTCTGACGTATATAGCTTTACTTTTATCTGAGGAAAGAGTTACTGTTGAAATAACAGATGAGATATACAAGCGAAACAGTTTACCTGCCTTGTTTCACTGTGGTATCAAATGTAATATATCAGATTTCCAGTGTCTGTTGTCGGTGCTGTCGACATTGTTTCAGTCCTGCGTTGAACTGAAGGTGATAAAAACACTAAAGACATGGTGACAGTAATAATTTTGAGTGTTATTGTTGACATTTTTATGTTGTTATCGAGGTTTTAGATGTGGGCTGATAGCACTTTTGCTGCAAATCATTTTTTCTACTCTGTTTTAGTGCTACTTTGCATGACAATGACGTGGCACTTTAAAGGGACATTTCACCTCAAAATCAAAAACACATATTTTTCCAATTACCTGTAGTGCTGTTTATCAGTCTAGATTGTTTTGGTGTGAGTTGCTGAGTGCTGGAGAAATCAGCTGTTGAGATGTCAGCCTTCTCTAAAATATAATGAAACTAGATGGCACTCAGCTTGTGGTGTTCCAAGTGCCAAAAATACATCTGAAAAACTTGTCTCCTTTCAGAAATCACTACCTGGTTACTCAAGATGATCCACAGATCTTGTTGTGAGCAGTTTCATGTAGGATCTATTTTATTTCTGCCGAACTACACCCCCAAGTGTATCACTGCGCAGAAGGTAGCATTTATCTACTTATCAACGTCCAGTTTAGAAATTGTACTGCAATGCACACAGAAAGACAGTAGTATATTTCCTATACTGGAAGTATATTTTTAGTGTAAATTTGGAAAAGAAAATTGTGCATTTTGATGTAAGCTATCCACAGTTGCAGGAGGCAACCTATCCCATCGCACATCGGTGCTTAAATATGTTTATCAAAACTGTATTAATGCCTGTACTTAGTCTTAACTAAGTCATCGATGGTTAAACACAATTGACCTTTCACTAAGCCCCACCCCTTTGTGATGGTCCAACAAGCTGTCAGAGTAAGCATGGAGCCCACACTGTAACTAACTGCACTCCCTGAAGAAATATTATCATATTTTTGGTGATTCCAGAGAGAAGCAGACAGAGGGCTCTACAGTCTGTGTTTGAAGGATATATCCAGGATGTCAAACTGACTCAGCAGCAACAACAGGTTAAAAAGACAAAGATAGTTAGAAGCTAAAGCCGAACTATAGGCTACAGATCACAGTGTAAAAGTGAACCACCACATCACTGCTGATCGCCACACAAGACAATGAATATAAAGGGAAACTTTGCTGATATTCAACCAGCTGTGTGGCATCGCAGTGTGTGCAGATGAACGGTGTTTGGCTTCGCCCCCGTGCCACTGCTAGCACCCAGACCTTTGCTGCTGCATGGGTAGGGATCTCTGGGTGAAGTCAAACAGCGTTCATCTGCGCACACTGCGATGACACACAGCTGGTTGAATATCAGCAAAGTTTCCCTGCTTCCCTTCACTGGTTCCTGTACAACAGGGTCAGTCTTTGTTTCACTGTTATAATCATTAAAAAGCAAAAGCAGCATGTGTGTACATTCAGTAGGCTATATCTCCAGTAGCTAGTTAGCTAACCCTACACTTTTCAGGGTTTGATTTTGGTTTTGGAACAGGGAAGAAACGTATATCTTTTTCCAACCTCTCCAGGTAACGAGTATCATTAATACACGACGTGCCCCAGGCGCAACATTTAGCTCCAAATCCACAAAACCGGCCTGAAAATGAAGGAAATCTGAAACGACTGCATTAGAGTCAATGGAGCACAGCTGTGTTGTTTTCGGACCCTGGTCTGAGCCGGCACAATGCTACGTTACGATTGGCCAGTCTGTGTACGGGGGTGGGACTTAGTGAAGGGTCAATTCAGTGAATTTAATCAGTTAATATGTGATTGTTTAAAAATGATAGTTTGAGTCATGGAAAATAGTAAGAGTGAGCTGAGGAACATAACAACACAGATAAGTGTAATCAATAAGATCTACCACTCACAACAAAAGAGACAAGTGTAGCCTACATAGACATAGGTTTCCGGGGGGAAATGCAGGGAACACATCCTCCTCAATAATCAGAACATGTGTATTTGTTTCCCCCAATTAAAACATGAAGCAGAGGACTTTTATTTTGACAAAATTTAAGACATTTCCACCATAATTGAAGCAGAAAAGGCACAATTTTGTGCATAGAAATTCACCATAATGCAGGAAATTAAGTGTCTGATGCTCAACATATCCTGTGGGGAGGATGCATTCATAAATAAATTAACAAATGGGTGCGTGGTTGCCAAAACAGGTGGGTGACTAATCAGAAAACTTCATGTAAGCAACAACTGAAGTGGAAGCTGATCAAAAAGTAAAACCACTCTTACACACAAAAAAATACCCCAAAAAACACATCTTCCTTTGACATCGTATATCTCTGTTTGTTGCCTTTTTATCCCTCTCTTACTCACAATCCCCACTTTTTCTGTCTCTGTCTCATTTCTTTGAAAAGCAAACACAGCTCTCCTGATAGCAAAAGCAGCACCGTTATCAATTACTCCCCGTCTCTTGCACCAAATAACCTCCCTGCAGACACAGCACATTTCCCTGGCCCAGAGAAAGAAAGAAAGAAAGACAGAGGGAGGGAGGGAGGAAGATAAGAAAAAGGAAAAATGGAGAAAGAGTGAAAGACTTGATGTGGAAGAGGGAGAATCAGAAATAGAGACAGTAGGAGCAGGACAGCAGAAGAAAGAGGAGGTAAAAAAAAACTGCTTACAGCTATAAACATTATATAGCCCTCCTTAAGGTGGGTTGGATGATAAGAGAGCTGCATGCACATTATGGCTTTATATATTACAACATGACAGCTGGAGTGGAATGACCTGCTGTGTGTGTGTGTGTGTGTGTGTGTGTGTGTGTGTGTGTGTGTGTGTGTGTGTGTGTGCGCACGCGCACTAGTGTGTGCACGGGATGTGTCCTCATTTGACCCAGCATACACTCAAGCATGCCCAGTACAGGAAACACAGTTAATGATGATTACTTGGGCAGCATCCAAAATGTGAGCAAGCGGAGAGCACATTTCTGAGGTCCAGTGATTGGTTACCGAACACACACATACAGCAGATATAGGTGAGGTGTTACAACGGGTGAAATGCAAACAATGACACAGCAGAATATGAATTCAAGCCCAACTAATTCACTATTGCAGTGTCCATATCGAAGTGTAGAAGGGTGTTTATGCATCATTAAAGGAATACTTCACCCTCCAAATGACTATTTATATATCAGTTACTCACCCCATGTTACGCTGAATTCATGAAGAAAACTTTGCTTTTCTCACATGTCTCCAGTGAGCGAAGAATCCAAAAATTCTTCATGAAGTGAAGTCATTGGGGTCCACATTTAACAACAGCAAAACTATCTATAAAAATCTGTCTACAAAAATCTCACAAAACTTGTCCAGGATAATCCTAGTCTTGTTTATCCAGTTGTATGCTCAGTACTTCCCAAACACAGCCATTTGTGATGGGGAACTGAACTAAAAGTGAAACTTGTCAAGTCTGGTTTCACTTTTACTTCGGTTCTCCATTGGTAAGGGCTGTCTGTTTGGGAAGTACTGAGCATACGACTGGATAAATGAGAGTTGGATTATACTGCAGGAGTTGCGTGATAGTTCGTAAACTGATGTTTCGATATAGTTTTGCTGTTGTTAAATGTGGTCGCCTACAGTATGTCTTCAAATTATAACGGATTTCCGACATTTTTGGATTCTTTGTTCACCAGAGGCATGCAAGATAAAGTTTTCTTTACATATTCAAAGTAACACAAGGTAAATTATTGATATGCTTTCCTTTTTTAAATCTCTAGCTAATCATATGGACAGGGAAACCAAACTAAATGTCGTAGTAAACAGCATGGAGAGACATGTGAACTACATGGGATAAAAAAAAGAAAGCAGTAGAGAGCAGCAACAGCAGTTAAACAAGGGAGTGAAAAACCTAGCAAACAGGGATCAGTGGCTCCTGTCTCACAATCAAATTTGTTTTACTACTTGCAAACCTTAACACCAACTGTACCCTGAGTTCCCTGTTTACTTGTTTCTCTCCACTATATAAATCACATGTATGAATATGATCTGTATATGTTTGTGATTGCAATAATGTCTGTGTTATATTTGTGTGTGTGATTACAGAGTTACATAAAATGAATGCATTATCTTTGTTTTCTGCATCCTTTTATATTTGTTTCCTGCCTGACATATCTGTTATCCTTGGATAAGTATACGCTAACTAGCCTGAACCAAGCTAACGATGTGTAGCATCTCCATATTGACAAAAGCTTAAACATCTCTATTTGTAGGTGCAATCTAAACAGCTAAGAAACGTTAGCTCACGTGGGTAGTCAACAATCTGGCAACCAGGCCACGCTTCTAATTGAGACAGGCCTTTATTTGTCGAAATGTGTAGCTACACCAGGCTAGTAAAGGGGACTGGGCTTTTAATTGAAGTTTAACAGCACTTAGTTACTTTCCACCATTAAACTAATAACCCCAAATGTAACCCTAGTTCTACACCATCATGCCAGCCCTAACTCAGATCTTTCAAGAAGAATGTCAGCTCTTTGGAGGATATTTTTCTCTATAAAAAGAAAGCAACATATTTAGTGTTTCCTCTTATAGTGACATTTTGCATTTGTTTGTTCCTAAATGCCCTGACAGCACATCTCGTAGGCTTCCCCTGCACCTCTCATTCTCTCCCTCTCTCTCCTCTGCCTCTTTTCTGCCTCCTTCCATGGGCTGAGCCAACGCCCAGTTGCTGCAGTGCAGCTCACTTCCCCGTTTCCAAAAAACTCTGCCCCCTCCCTCTCCCGTTCTGAACACCCTTGCCTCTCTGTGTCTCTCTACCTCCTTACCTCTGTCTCGCTGCAGTGAGGGAGAGACGGGGCCATGGGACAGTGGAGGGAGTTTTTTTTGTGCCACTCAACAGCTCAAAACTGCACTGCCCTAAAAACACGAAAAAAATGTGCATATCTACAGTTTGTAGTAAATGTTCAGTCAATAAACATTTAGTAGAGTCTCTGCTGTAGACTGTAAACACAAGACGAAAAGGGACAAGCTGAAACACTGCAGCAGACACAGATCCAACTTTATATTACCTCTGCCTCCCTCCCCTCCACTGTGACGAACCTAATGACCCCTAAAAAGACTCACGCAGATCATCTAAATGTCATCTAAATTTCAGAGTGGTTTGGGGATGTTTTTTCTCTGAGACTTTAATGACTTAAAGAACTTTAATGACACACTATTAGTGCTTTGTATTTATTTAGTGCTGTTATCTCAAAAGAAGTTAGAAGTTTTAGTGTGGTAAAACAATGTTATATAAGTCAGTGCTGGGCCTTTGGGAGCAAGTGAAAAACAAGGAGACACAAGAGTTAGATTGAATCTTCTGAGAAGCATGAGACCATCACAGAGAGTGAGGAATAGTTTGGGAGATTTTACTGGGATTAATGATGGAAAAGGAAGAGCTATTCCTTCAAAAGACAGAAGGCCCTCATCTATATCTCATAAAGAAGATACCCCAGACTATACTACCCTTTGTCTTGCATGTCTGACTGATGTCTAAAAGAAGAGAAGAGACTTGTGGTCTGTCTATATCTGTCATATATCACAGAATGTATAAAAGGAAGTCACTACAACCTTAGAAGCAGTGCCTGGTCATTGCTATAAAAGTTGCACAGGGGTGCATGAAGCCATAGACTTTCGTCTTCCTTGAGTTAAATCTTCTTCAGTGATTTTCACCGGCTAAACAGCTAATTTCTGGATTAGCGTCTGCTAACTTGAATGGAGATTAAGTAATTTAGTGATGTGACTCTAACAGACCTCCAAAATGTTATCAGACCAAACAGATCAAATCAATAGTGAAACAAGTCATCTCCCGGAAGTTATGACATTTACAGATGTCTTCCACAATGTAATGCAGGATTTGTACTGTATTTACTCTTATTTTTGAAACAATAAATTGTGAAGACAATAAAGCCTCCACAAAATAACATTTTAAGTCTTGTGTGTGATTTATCCTGGTTTCATATGGGTAGAGGAAATCTCCACTAGTCACCAAGCAAATTTATACGATGTGAAATGCCATAGGCTTGTGCTAATAACGTTAGCATGTTGTACTTGTATTTAGTATAAGACAGTTGTTTTGTCAGTGAACCTTTTGAGTTGTAATGGAGCCAAACTTTGTGATGTTATCTTTGTTAAATGTTGCTGTTTTCCCTGACTTTATATGATTAGAGGGAAAGTCTGCTAGCTGCCAGGCTAATTTATACAATGTAAAATGCCATAGGCTTGGGCTGAAAACATTAGCATGTTGTATTTGTGGGGAAAATGTGTCCAGATAAAGATAAGTGCTTTGTCTGTGAATGCTGCGAGTTATAGTGAAGCTGATTTGTGTACTATTAAACCATGTTTAATGTGTGTTTAATGTGTGTTCTGAATCAACTAAACTTTACAGCGCTTCAAAAAACCCCGCAGCTGGTCAGTGTTTTGGAGATGTAACTGCAGAGTGGCACAGACACACCACCTCACAAGAATAAATGCTTACAATGGCATAGGCCACATGTGTAGGCTACAGCACAGGTTCTACATAGAACTGAGGCACAAGTATAAATCTGCCTTAAGTCTGTGGGAAAATGTCTTTTTGGCCCAATGGCATCACGTGATGGACCCAGAAGTTGTTGTTCCACAGTTTGGCCACTATGCTAAATCTGCTTCAAAGCCTGTTGCTGTTCCTGGGGACTTTATATTTCCATGAGTAGAGTACTACTCCAATCCTGACCTCAGGTCGAATTTGTATTTGAGTTTTCAACCTCATCTTACAGTCATATCTCCTGATTAAAGATAATGAAATTCAGTTGAAAGTCCAAGGTCAAGACTTAAGTTATGTTTATTTCACCCTTAAGTCAGAAAAGTTATGAATAACTACACATTTTCTTGGTACCCCTTGGAATTTTTCATGTGTTGATGATCCTTCCCTGTTAAGTGTGTGATTGAGGATTCACATGTATGCATGTATATACCCACTTTGGGGGCCTAAAAAGCCGCTGTAAACAGAGCAATGACTTGCTTTTTTAGCTTAGTGTGTAAGGTGAAGGGGAGGTGTCAAGTGGCCTCCTGTTAGATCATGACACACACTGTCAGATCCTGTCATATCCATCATGTCCCATTATATCCCTTCACATTCCATCACTCCCTGTCCCATCCCATCACATTATATTGCGTCGCATCTTGCTGCAGCATGACATAAACCGAAGATTACAGCTGCAATAAACAAAGGCACTTGCTTTGTCATACTCCGGGCAGCCATTTGAGGAGGATCAGACCTCCACATCTCAGCTGTACCTCCTAATCTATGGAACAAGGTATTTGCCGTTGCAGTTTGCAGAACCACTGCAAAGCAAACACATTTAATGTAATGTAACGCTTGTAAAAAAAAAAGTGCACAGTCGATGAGCATTGATCGGGAGCAGCGTGAGTCTTGTCCTCAAGAGCTCTTGAGCTGCTCGCTCAGGCCCTGCCAGGGTAATTCAAGCCTCAGAGGTCACAGAATTTCCCGGCAGGATGAGGGAGGCGAGGCTTCAGCTCCACAGCAGAAAGAGACAAAGTAATCTAGCTCTGATTTCAAAGATGAGTTTTGAGAGTTGACCAACACCTTTCAGTGCGCCTCATATTTTGTACCACAAACTATCAGAAACTTGGATGGTGCTGAGAGGTGTTAAGAGAAATCCAATAACTGTTTTTAAAAGCTGATAAATATGCAAGCTGCACCATCATCAGCTGCTTACTGAAAGGGCTTTGACAATGAAAAAGGAGACTGTATTATAAGCGATGCAGAATTGCCGCGTGCGCTAGTCTTCTCATCAGCATTTCAGATGGAAAGAGAGAAAGTTTGCATTATTCTTCTCCTTGACAGGAAGCTGGTCTGCAGTATTGTGGCGTCTTGGCTTCCACAGGGGTGACTCTGAGATAATTTTTGGGTGTCTGCCAAGAGCTTTTCACCCCCAAGCACTTTGATTCTCACAGAGTGGGTCTAGCATGCCCATCTTCAATGATCAATGGTTCCTAATGGAGGAGCAGTCATGCACGGCATGAGATTTAAAAAGGACAGAGATTCTGAGCCTTTTTCTGAAGCCATTTTCTCTGTGGCAGCATAAATCAATTGCTCCAATCTAATTGTTGTGATCCGCTCAAACGTGCAGGAGTCATCCCTTGAATACGTTGTAAAGGTTTTTTAAACTTAGCAAGTACTTTCGTCTCTAAAGGAATGGTTTGATATTTTGGAAATGTGCTTATTTGCTTTCTTAGACTGGAGATAGATGAGAAGATCAGTGTCACTCTCATATCTGTATGCTTCATTTTAAGCTGTAGCCAGGAGGCATTTAGCTTAGCTTAGCTTAGCATAAAGACGAGAAACCGGGAAAACAGGTAGCCTGCCTCTGTCCAAAGGTTAAAAAAAAAAAATCTTTGAGCCAGCACTGCTGAAGCTCAAAACATATCGTTTAACAGGGTTATGTGCCCTACTGTTTCTTGTCAGGGCAACTTCACAGTGACATCTTGGAGTCACTGTTGGTTGCCTGGTGATGACAAGACCAGGAAGCGACTGCCACCGGCCAAGAAATTGTTGCGCATATAACCCCCTGTAAAACCACAAATTGTCATTGTTCCAGTCTTATTGCTAATATATGCTGACATCTCCTGGCTGTAGCTTAATATTTAATAAATGAGCATGAGAATGGTATTGATCTTCTTATCTAATTCTGCAAGACAGAAAAAATAACTGCACTACATAAAATGAGCCGATCATTCTTTAAAAGGTAAGTGTGTAAGATTTAGGGGGATTTAGTGGCATCTAGTGGTGAGGACTGCACATTGCAACAGGCGTAAAGTTCTCCTGGTTAGAATTCCTTCAGTGTTTTTTGTTCAGGAGGTTTTTACAAGAAACCAAATTATCCTCAGAGCTCACTTCCTCTCCAAAAAGAAGCAGCAAGTGATTGAAACCAGTAAAAATACTGAATAAAGCCGTTAAACATTACAAATCATTTTTCTCTGCTGTTTGGCACGTAACAGACGGGCCACTAGCCCAGCACCTGCCAATGTATGCTCACCTTTATTCTCTTATAACTTCAGATCCAGACGTTCCAGAAGTTTTTACTGGAAGAGGAATTTTCCGCAGAGGTCACTTCCTCTCCATAACAAACAGAGCAGGTGATTAAAACTTGTAAAAAACCCTGAATAAAGCAGTTTGGGAATGAAAATACCCCAAAACATGAATATGTGAATACGTAAATGGCCCTATCTGGAGCCAGTTTTTGGTTTGTCGATTCTGGGCTACTGTAAAAACATGGCAGTGCATCATGGCAAGCTCCTTGGGTGAGGAACTTCTCTCTACAAAGATATAATGACACACTTGAAGGTAGTGAAAATATAGCAGTTCTTATTATCAGGTGATTATACAGTAAAGAAAAAACACTTAATACATTATTTTCCATTTCTGCCAATATATCCCCCTAAATCTTACACACTGTGCCTTTAAATCTCATCATAAAAAAAACAATCTGTCAAAGCTATTATAAACACTTCAAAATGCAGCAGTGTCAGATGTTTCGCGTTAAAACAGGTTAACATGACTCTCTATTTCAATATATTTTCAACATAAATTCCGCATCATGTCACACAAGACATTTTTATATTTGTCAGTTTATTCCCTTCGCAGCGATTAAACATGATAGTAAATATATCTCAGTGAAAAACACATCTTCCCATTGTTCACTGGTGCAGTAGCTCAAGTGCTGAGCAAACTCAAATGCCTTTTTGTTTCACAGTTTATCTGCATTGGTGCCCTTACATAGGAAAGTATTATTTCTGCCCTGCAGGGTATTGCTTCAGAGAGCCAGCAGTACAGTTCTTTCGACGGTTATACCATGGTTTATTGTCAATGCTGAGGTTGCTTTGTTACAGTAGATAGGCTGCTACACAAATGTCAGTGTTTTTGCATTGCTACTCTGCAGTTATAAGTGACACAAGATAACACCCCACAAAGCACAGAAAATGAGGAAAGGAAATAGAAAGAAAATTAAGAAAAAAAGCTGAGATAACTCTCATCATCATTATTATTATATTTTTTACACCTTGGTCTTGACAGCAGTTTTGTAGATATTTCAGAGTGTGTGTTCCTGTTTCTATTAAATATTGTCTTGTCACTGTCCTGTGTGGCAGATTCATATATTGGAACTTTGCTGACACCTACAGTTTCAAATGTGTAAGTGTGTTAAACTGTGTGCCAGCACTGGTACTACAGCAGTGATTGTAACAGTACTAGTGACATATGTTGCTTTGGTAACTGTAGAAGTGGTAAGGAAAAAGGAAGCAGAGAAGCCCCCTCTTATGAAACATTACTACAGATAATGTTGAGGTGATATGTTAACCACTAGAGGTTGCACTGTTCTGTACTTTCATCTGCTGTGTGTAAAATGTAATGTATCCATACATGGATACAGGCCTCAGGGCTCAAAGTGTCAGGGCACCCCTGGCCTTCACCTACAAAATTTCACTTGGAGAGACACGTACCAACCTAGAAGAGACATAAAATAACCACAAAGAGATGCAAAAGAACTGCAAATTCACTCAAAATGACTACAAATAGATTTTTTAAAAATTACTAAGACACGTAAAATGACTACAAAGACACTCACAGTGACTACAGAGAAAGACAAAATGACTTAAAGAAATGTAAAGCAACTATGAGACAGAATTACCACAAAGAGATACAAAATGAGAAATAGACTCAAAATGACTACAAAGATACACCAACAAGGAGACGCTTAATGACTACAAGGAGACACAAAGCAACCAAAAAGAGACACAAAACAACCACAAAGAGACACAAAATGACTACAAAGAGACTCAAAATCACTACGACGACACTCAAAGTGACCACAAAGTGACTCAAACAACCACAAAGAGACACTAAACAACTACAAAGAGACTCAAAACGACTAAAAAGAGACTCAAAACAACCACAAAGAGACACTGAACAACTACGAAGAGACTCAAAATGACTAAAAAGAGACTCAAAACAACCACAAAGAGACACTAAACAGCTACAAAGAGACTCAAAATGACTAAAAAGAGACTCAAAACAACCACAAAGAGACACTAAACAGCTACAAATAGACTCAAATAACCACAAAGAGACATAAAACAACTACAGAGAGGTGCAAAATGATGACAGAGATTCAAAATAACCACAACGATAAACAAAACAACTACAAAGAGACACGAAATGACCACAAAAAGGCACAAAACAACTACAGAGAGACTCAAAATTACCACAAAGATACTCAAAACAAAGAGATGCAAAATGACTACAAAGACACAAAAACTACAGAGAGGTGCAAAATGACTACAAAGAGACACAAAATACAGTAACTACAAAGACACACAAAACCACAGAGAGATGTGTAACGTCTGTAAAGAGATGCAAAACAACAACAACAACAACACTTAACAACTATAAGTCTGTGTGTCTTGGTCCTGTGTTGGAGAGGTGATGGGGCCCTCTGTATGTGTTGCCCAGGGGCCCATAATGCACATTGTGAATGTACCATCTTGTACTGTATGTAAACGTTAGAGTTGCATCTGTAATCAAAGTCTCATATTTCTTGTATACTTTGGAATGGTCAGATTTAAGCCCCCAAAAACTTCTATAATATACATCCCTCACTCTAGCAAACACACACTTAAAAACTGGCATGCTGGGACACATAGCTGATGGTGCCTTTCAGAGAACATAATGGGAAACGTCACATCAAGGTGAAGAGAAAGTCGTGCCCTTTGTCACAGCAACTCAGGACATCTTTCCTTATTTCAGAGATGGCTGTAGGTTTTAGATTGGACACAGCAGCACTGGCTGAGTCCCAGAATGTTTTTTTTTTTTTTTTTTAGCTGAGGGAAGTGCAAGTCATCGTCAAGGGCAAAGACCAGGGGATACTGAGTTCGCTTTGGAGTCAGGCCAGATGGCATGTGACACAACTGGAAAGACACTGCAAAAATAGTAGGGCATTTCAGGGACATTTAAAGAACATATCCAAAACACGTGAATATTTTTGCAAAAAAATAATAATAATCATAAAGCACATTCACAAAGAGCAAAATCTACCCATATGACAGATAAGTATAAAAATGTCCAAAAAAAAGATGACTAAGAAAACTAAATTGTAGAGAGAATAAACATGTTGAAATCACCACTCTAGACGCATATTTCATATTTTCTATTTAGATACAATCCCACCAAAACCTTTGTTGATACAGAGAATTTAAGCTTATAGGTATTTATAAACAATTACCATAATAATACATAGGCCTGATTTTTATCATCACATAGAAATGAAGGTAAATCATTGCATTTGTGACGTCAAAATCTTGTGAAGGGCAAATTACCATGACTCAGTACATGGATGGATTACTGAATGGACCTACCAGGGGCCCAAAGTGTCAGGGCTTCCCCTGGCCTTCATCTGCAAAATGTCACTTGAAGAGACACGTACCAAACTTGAGACATGAAATGACTACAGACAGATGTAAACATCTACAACGAGATGTAAACAACTACAGAGACACAAAATGACTACAAAGACACGTAAACCACTACAAAGAGACTCGAAATGACCACAAAGGGACACAAAATGACTACAGAGAGACACATAATGACTACAAAGAGATGCGAAACAGCTGCAAGACGACTCAAAATGACCACAAAGAGACACAAAATGACTGCAAAGAGACACAAAATTATTACAAAAATGCTCAAAACAACTACAAAGAGACACAAAATGACCGCAAAGAAACATAAACAAATACAAAGAGACTCAAAATCACTACAAAGAGACATAAACAACTACATAGAGACTCAAAACGACTACAAAGAGACATAAACAATTGCACAGATACTCAAAATCACTACAAAGAGACATAAACAACTACAGAGAAACTCAAAATGACTACAAAGAGACGTAAACAACCACAGAGACTCAAAATGACTACAAAGAGACTCAAAATGACCACAAAGAGACGTAAACAACCACAGAAACTCAAAATGACTACAAAGAGACTCAAAATGACTACAAAGAGAAGCAAACACCTACAAAGAGACTCAAAATGACCACGAAGAGACGTAAACAACCACAGAGACTCAAAACGACCACAAAGAAACATAAACAAATACAAAGAGACTCAAAATCACTATGAAGAGACAAACAACTACAAAGAGACTCAAAACGACTACAAAGACTCAAAATCACTACAAAGAGATGTAAATAACCACAGAGACTCAAAATGACTACAAAGAGATGTAAACAACTACAAAGAGACTCAAAATGACCACAAAGAGATGTAAACAACCACAGAGACTCAAAACGACCACAAAGAGACTCAAAATGACTACAAAGAGAAGTAAACAACTACAAAGAGACTCAAAATGACCACAAAGAGACGTAAACAACCACAGAGACTCAAAATGACCACAAAGAGACTCAAAATGACTACAAAGAGACGTAAACAACTACAGAGACTCAAAATGACCACAGAGACTCAAAATGACTACAAGGAGACATAAACAACTACAGAGACTCAAAATGACTACAAAGAGACATAAACAACTACAAAGAGACTCAAAATGACCACAAAGTGACTCAAAATGACTACAAAGAGACGTAAACAACTACAGAGACTCAAAATGACTACAAAGAGACATAAACAACTACAAAGAGACTCAGAATGACCACAAAGAGACTCAAAATGACTGCAAAGAGACATAAACAACTACAAAGAGACTCAAAATGACCACAAAGAGATTCAAAATGACTACAAAGAGATGTAAACAACTACAGAGACTCAAAATGACTACAAAGAGACATAAACAACTACAAAGAGACTCAGAATGACTACAAAGATACATAAACAACTACAGAGACTCAAAATGACTACAAAGAGATGTAAACAACTACAGAGACTCAAAATGACTACAAAGAGACATAAACAACTACAAAGAGACTCAGAATGACCACAAAGAGACTCAAAATGACTGCAAAGAGACATAAACAACTACAAAGACTCAAAATGACCACAAAGAGATTCAAAATGACTACAAAGAGATGTAAACAACTACAGAGACTCAAAATGACTACAAAGAGACATAAACAACTACAAAGAGACTCAGAATGACTACAAAGATACATAAACAACTACAGAGACTCAAAATGACTACAAAGAGATGTAAACAACTACAAAGAGACTCAAAATGACTACAAAGAGACACAAAATTTTTACAAAGTGACTCAAAACAACTACAAAGAGACTCAAAATGACTACAGGGTCCTACCTGGAAAATGTCACCTCAAATTACCAACCAGGAAGAGGCTTAAAAATGCCACAAAGAGACATAAAGATCACACATTGTGATGCAAAGGAACTGCTGCAAAGGACACAAAATAACTACAAAGATATGCACAGCAACTAAAGAAAGATGCAAAGAATACAACACAAAAAAGAGGCAAAATTACCACAAAGTCTGTTTGTCTTGCTCCTGTGTAGAGGAGGTGGGGGGGGCTTTTGCATATCTGTGCCCAGGGGCCCATTGTCTCATCATCTGCCCATGACTCAACAGTGGGACTGAAAACCAGCTTTAAGAAGCACAAGTGCTGTCACAGTAGTGTCTTTCTCTGACATATTTATACAGGGAGGTGAAACTCTTCTAACAATTCTACAGTTACACTAATGAACACCAAAGCAATACTGTATCAAGGGAGATCCAGATATATGTCTGTTATTAGCAATAACAGCTACCTACCACCTGATGGTGCTATAACACAGTCGACGTCAGACGGTCAAAGCCATTGCAGTACAGTTTGAGGCTTTAAATAGCAGTGATGTACTTCAACATATCAGCACTGAACAACCATGAATCACCATCCGAGAGACACAGTTTAATCTACTCAGGAATGTAGAGCGTGTCACGCTGGCAATAAATATTACACTCTCATGCATTCTATACCATATGTCGATTGATGAACCGTGACTTCAACGTTTCTCCTCAAAATAAAGAGTGAGATTACACATATTTCACTCCCGTAGCCACTGCCGCCTTGTAAATCTTCTGCAGCAAGCTGAATATTCCCAAAAGCACTCAGGAGAAAATTGGAAGTGCCCTTATCTATTTTGCTTATAAAATATGTAACACCCTGTCCAAAGATGTTAGAGTGGCTGACGCAGCGGACGTTTTTGTTTACAAATCTTCCAGTTCCCAGCAGTCTGTTTGTTGCTTTTCATTTAATTATTGTCCAGTGATTGTTATGGAGTGCAGTATTTACTTGGTTATATTGTTAAAATGTCCTAATCACATCTTGGACAATTCCTAAATGAGTCTACTCTTGTTCTATTTAAGACAAAGATGGACACAATAAACCAAGAAGGCCTGCAGATATAAATAAATATAAAATCATGGTGGAGTTTCTGATTTCACTGCACAGTCTCCTAAAATTGTTTTGCGCAGACGTCTACTTTAGCTATCACAATGTGAAATATAGTGTCCTGCTGTGAGCTTTTATACAACACAAACCCTGCCTGCACATTAAACCCTAGCATACATTTAATTCCATTATTGATTTATTTATTTTAGATGTATGCATTTAAGTTATCCTTTTACTAATAAATTATGTAACGTTACATGTCCACCGATTAATATAGTCTGACTACTACACTGGTCTGTTGTGCATTGCAGCAGCATGACTGAGACCACACCTTCACAGGTATGGATTTCTGTTGAAGACCATATATTACATAGGCTCAAATAATCAACCTAAAATTATACATTATATAATAAGACGTCAATAAGTGTGCACAGATATTATGGTAAGCAAGTTTTAAATTACTTTTTGTGAATTGCCCATCAATTATTTCATAGTAAGGTTAACTTCGCTACTTTAAAACGGTAGCTTAAAAATGCTAGCTTGTGATATCTTTATTTTTAGCTAAAGCTAGCTTCCTAGAAAATAGCACAAATACCACTACCGTTTTTTTCCACTTAGCAAAATATGAAGAACTATTGTCAACCATTCTTAACTATCAAAAAAAACCTTTGCCGAAATATGTAAGATTAATTTTAGCCAGCATAAGTTTGTGTTTCCTATGTTAGCTAGAAATGTTAACGCTAGCTAGGTAGCGAGCAGTTAGCTTGCGTTGCACCTAGCATCAGGAGCAACGGCTTGTTCAGTTAGCGCCGCAAGCTAGCTACACAGGCGAGCACGCTAACTAGCATAAATGCTAGCTGGCTACCAAGCGTTTTTTAACCGTATTATTTTATGGTAAATATGTTGCCCACTCAAGCCGTATATAATGGTCCTGTGGTGTATGAGGGGACATTATCAGGTTTGCATTAATGATAAAATAGGAGAGTCACAGACGGGCTAAATGTCATAGCTAAAAACTAATTCACTTGAAGGAGAGTAACCTAGTTATTAGCTAGTTACCAGCTAACCTAAAGGTAGCTTGTGGGTCCAAATGCAGACCTCACTCCTGAATACAATAACTTTAGGTTTAAAGTTATTTATTGTCAACAATTAAAAGAGCAATTGTTGCCATTGAAAAAAATGAGTCACAGACTCCCTCCAATTATATTTATGAATAACAGAAATGATCATATAAAACACATTATAGACACAAAAAGAGAAACTAAATGTAAGCATATCAAGTGGTGCAAGTTAAAATGATAAAATATAACATATGTACAATATGAAGTAAGTGATATAAAGCAGTAGTTGCGAAAACACAAATTGTAATAGTCATATGATGTGGTAAAATGTTTGCTCATCAGGACTGTCATAAAAATGTAGGTGCGAGTAGTTTGGTTAAAGAAAGGTAAAGTGACGTAATTACTTTATCATGTTTCAGATGCTTGATTTTCCATGCCTAGAAAACTGTCATGTGCAAAATACAGCAACTCAAACAAATATTTAATGCTATTGTTAACAGGATTATTAGAGTGCATCAAGGTGGTCTTAGTACTAATGTGTATGCACCACCTGGATGTAAACTGCAATAGCAGTGCTATGCTAAATAGGGATGCACAATATTGGATTTTTTTTTGCCAATATCCGATATGCTGATATGTAATAACTCATTTGACCGATAACATACTAATATTGATGTATCTACTTTTCCCTACCTAATTTTAGTGATCATCACGTCTCTTCTGTAGTGGAATTAACATCATATTATGCATGTATACTCTCGTAATGATGGCCCACCAGCAGATGGAGACATAAAATACAATACTTTTCAATGTATGTAATTTTAATTTATGCAAAATTTAAGAAAGCAGTAGTTCATTTTAAAGCTGCTGTTGGCCAATACCAGTGATGCACCAATATTATCAGCATGTTGGCCGATTTGGATATTTCATTACTAAGTCTGTAACGGCTGATAGCGATGACATGCAGATATTATTGTGCATCTTCCAACATGAGACCTGCATGCAACCTTACCAACAGTGGCCAAAGACTGTAGACTGTGGACATTATCTCCCTCACAATAATGCGCCTACTAATATTATTTCACCACTGATTGGCAAGAATAAGCAGCATACACATTTTCCTAAAAATAACACTTTTGGGGAAAGGATTAGGTTGGATAATTGCCATATTCTCATAACAATTAGACTGAGACATAACCTCTCCTCTGGCTAAAAGTGGGCTAACAACAAGGACAGCACAAAGACTCACCTACACCGGACTGATCCTTTCATTATGGTTTCCTAGTTTAAGTGACTGGTCATTTAAAGAACATGAGCCTGCCAAAGATCATTGGACACATTACTAAATGGACCTAAACCACAATGGGAGCATTAATTCTGCCTATATAGTCTTTATGAGGTGCTCATAACCTTGAATGTACACATGCATCTCCTTGTGGGTAATTTCTATGTGGAATCTGGAATAATCAGTCTGATTATTTTGACAGCTGTTCCAAGACCTTTCCGCTCAGGAAAAAGCAAGATTGCAGTGAAGGCCATAGCATTATTGTGTTTATTACCTCCATCCTAATAGACCCATTAGCATCAGGCACAAGAAAATACAAAGCTGTCACTCAAATGAATGCGCAGTGAAATGTTTAACCCACACACTAACAGACAATGGTACAGATGCACACAAACACTTAAAGTAAGGCGTTACACTATTTGGCACAAAATGTCCTCAGACATACTGTCACTGTTAAGGAGAATATAACATTTTAATATTCACATTAGGCCACTCATATCATGCCTTTTGGCTTGAAATGATAAGATTTATCTGGTGCTAATCTCTCGGCAAATGTCATCTATGAATATAAAAGGTATGCAGTCCTTGTCTTGTCACATGCTGCATGTTACGTTGCAACATCACTCTGCAGAAAGATGATGTTGCAGGGGCGAGAATGGAGAATAAATGAGAGAGGGAGAGTTGTAGTGCATCATCTCTCTGATGTGGAAAATTGGGCTACAGACGGCTAATACATCTTATGACTGGAATAAAAATGTAACTGTTAGGGTGACAACAAAGAGATGAGTCATGCACTATTTTCATACTTATTGCCTGATGGATGCAATTCATTTGTCAGTCACATTTTTGGTCACAATGAAAATTTTGCCATTTTAAGTTTATGCATTGAGACTGAACCTATCAGAACATGTTACAGGAGTAAGTAGCATGCAGTGCAAATGATACAGAGCTTCAGATAAATAGCATTTTATGTAGCAATAGAGTATTTTGTGTAAGACAGGAAATCATTTCAGAGATTATTTTGCATTCTCAAGATTTATTTAGGTTTTACAGACATTAGTTTTAAGTGCATCAAAACATACAACAATCACAATATTTCTGCCCGTCATCTTTAAATTGTCTGCTGTTGTTCACTATCTGCTACTGAAACATCAAACAGCCATGCATGACCTCCCAATGTGATGGAAAGAGGGAAAGTGGTAGAATGAAAGGGGAGGGAGAGGACATGCAGTTTTTATGAAGCATTCATGTTGTTGATGTTTTCCCCCCCGTCTGCTTCTGACAGTAAAACATGAGGGAAGTAGGCTAGTGTGGATCTTAACGTATGGCACCATGTTTCCTTGCCACCTTAATGTCAACCTCCTATTGTCAAAAAAAGTGACCAAGCTGCGCAAAGAAACATGCCGCAGAAGAAGAAGCACTCAGATATGGTGTGTTAGATAAAAGATGATATCCATTTCTATTTCACAAGCTTCCATCTCTCACTGCTGCTCTTGCTCTCCATCTGTTTCCAGGTGGGAGGTGCCATGGTCAGAGGGAAGATGTGCGAAAAAATAATTTGAAGGCATTCCTCAGCTTCGGCGCCCTCATCTTTTGTACCTGACTTATGCAAGATGCAGCTGTTGTGAGAGAAAAAGCGTTTAGCGGAGAAGGACTACTGCAGAATGAGGCAGAGCAGCAGGAAGAGGAGGACATTTGACAGATAAAAAGAGGGAGCTCTGCAGCAGGATCCCCACCGTGCCTGAGCACAGGACTGCGTGACTGGTCTGTGCAAGCAGAGGGAGAGAGGGAGGAGAGAGGAGAGAAGGGAGGAAGGTAGGAGAGAAAGAAGGGGGAGGGGAGGCAATTCAGCGCAGTGCAAGCTGACTGGATGAGTAGCAGCCGCGGCACAGGCAGCAGCATCAGCACCACTAGCCGTAGCATCTTTCTTTGTGGCTGCTGGAGGCTGTCTTGTGGCTGCTGTAGCATCAACATCATCCCCACAAACATAAATATCTGGACACAGGCGCTCCAACAGCTTTCTTCATACACACACATGTCGTGGTGGCCACCGAGGAAGAGGTAGTAAGTGACGGGGCTCGGGGGACAGAGGGACACAGGAAGAGGAAACAGGGACGACCGGTGGTAGTGCGAGCCAGAAAAGGGCTGGAGCGACGGCGACTAGAGCAGCAGCAGCAGCAGTAGCAGCGGCACCATGGCACAAGCCGCTAAGCAGCTCCGTAAGACCAAGGACCTCGCAGAGGCCGCCGCCCAGGAGCAGCGGGAGAAGGAGGAGGAAAAGATAAAAAAGAGGAATCGATCCAGGGACCGCAGGCGCAAGGTATGGCTGGCTGTCTCAGGAGACAGGGGAGGTGACGGTGTTTCTTACATCCATGTTTTCCCCCTCTACCTGCCTTTCTCTGTCTCTGTAAGATTCTCTCTGTCACTGCATTTATTGTGCAAGACTGGTGAGGATGCAATTAAACATGTATAATTACACAGTTGGTCTTGTGGCCTCAGCTGGTGTGTGCGTGTGTGCAGGCAAACCAATCAAGCACATATGCTCTGGTGCACGTTGTGTTTGCTCGGGCAGATATTAAGCTGTGGGGGAAGGAAAAGGTGGCTGTAAATGATGATAGTGTGCCGTTAGAGGTGTGACCGGTGTAGGCTGTTGGTTAAATAACAGGTTAAGTCTTTCCTCTCACATGCATTTGGGGGGATTTCAGCCTTGCATGGGTGCAGCTCATTCATATTAATGCAATGCAAGTTCAGTGTGCTGCACTTACATGTATTTTCTGCACATAATCCCGTCACCATTAAAACGCACTGCATGCTCCACTCTTTCCCACGTAGCTGTGTTGCTCTTAGATTTGGTGTCTTCCCCCATATTACAGGTTTTTTTTTTTCATTGGGGAAGATGTAAAATGGAGGGGGAAGATGGAGGTACACTCTAATAATAGATGCAATTTTAACCCATCTATATATGTTCTTTTGGGGAGCGTGTGTGCTATACGCATTGTTCAGTCAAGCTAATTATATAATATTTGCTGCCAGTAATATTTGTTCCGCGGAGACTTAATATTTTAATGTGTTGTCAGCAACTAAGCACGCAGAATCTCATCCTGTAGGCATGGGATTTCTCATTCACCCCTACGTCTCACTTCTCCCCTGTTCTCTCCCACACCGGCTGTGCCTTTAGGTGTAGATTTTATTGGGGTTGTGCCGTCTTGCACTCATGCTCGGTGGCACTGGAATAATGCATATTCTGCTGTAAAAAGTACTTGTTGAATGGATTAGAAAAAACTTCAATGAATTTGATCCCCAAGTGGAATTAGCAACATTATGCCACGTACAGAGGCTCAGTGTTCAATGCAGAGCAGCTCTTAATGGCTTTCTGTTTCTTCTGCAATATATCTGTGTGCACATCTTGATGTGGAGTTGGTGGCAAGAGGAAAGACAGGTCTTTGTTATATTCACTCTGTGAGATGTGTGTATGAAACATAGAGAATTAGTATTTGACCGAAAAACAGAAACAGAGAGAAAAAGAGCTTGTCCAAAAAATGGTTTCTGCAGAGAGAGCTTGGGTGCTCATGAAGTGTAAGCCGTTTTGTGTATTTAATATTCTCCCAACATAAAACACATTGTTTGTCCCGACCGCAAAGCTGTGTGGTTTGCTGATGGTTTCCAAGGCCATACATTAGGCTTTTAGCTGTGTGTTTTACTGGTGTACCTTTCACTGAAGATCCTGGCAACTGTAGTGATGAAAACATGGTGATGTAGTGAGGTGTTACATTTTCTACAGTAACATGGAATCAGTTTTTTAGCTGTGTATTGTCAGCAAAATTGGCCCTCTTTAATATCCACTTAGGCACTATCCATAGACAGGCTTGACTGAAAATGTATTCCTCTAGGTAAAATCATTCAATCTGAATTGATTGTCAATGAAGAACAACATGCAGAATGTGAATTGGATTGCATTGGACATAGCATGAATTGGTCTCGTCACTTCCTGTTTGTTGTGTAACTAAGAGTTTGGTGTTGGCAACTTAGATAAGGTTGACTTAATTTTGAGTTGTAAATGTGATTAGGCAGCAAAAGCAAGTTTGCTAAGTTATGTAAGTGCTTGGAATTACTACAGGTGTGAACACTGAACAAACTGAGCTGAGAACTGATGGAGATAAAACAGTAGACATTTATTCTGTCTCAGCCAGACAATGAACTCCAGGATACACGTGACTATGCAAGATTTAAATTTAAGATATATATAATACCTAACTTTTCTGCATTACAATAGAAACCACTAGAAAAGTGTTGTATATTTTGTTGAGTTGTGTACTTACATTCTCCCAAATGTTTCCAACAATGTTTAAACCCAGAGAAATTTTGATTTTAACCAGGGACGTGGTCCATTTCATTTGATCGCCATAACCTGTCAGTGGTGTCACATCCACTTTGCACATGCCATAGGGTTGTGGTTGTCTACCAGAAGCTACAATACATTGACTTTTATCCAGTTTAAGCCATATTTTTTACAATACACTCTTTAGATCTTGCACGTTTGTAACTATATATTTAAAACGTATGAAGGGTTTTAGTCATTGAACGTCTGGATCTTTAATTATCAGAGAAACAAGCTGAGCAAATGTTAGCAGCAGCTTGGCTTCAGCCCGTTTTTCCGAACAGTGTCAGAGAAACACTTCTTTTTACCATGAAACTGCTTTATTCAGTGTTTTTACCAATTTAAATGTCAGGTCTGTTTAATTTTTGGAGAGTAGGAGACTTCTGCGGATAATTCGGCTCCCTGTAAAAACCTCCTGAACAAATGAACACAGAGGAACTCGTAACAGGAAGAAATTGACTCCAATGATGGCTTTGCTCTGTCTTTTGATTGAGAGGCAGTTACAGCTTGGTAAGACAGTCCTGATGCTGTGAGCTCAACATTCTGTTTTCCTATATGGATCACTTTGCCCCAAACACTTTGAGCAGGTGGGTACACAGCATAACAAAACACCAGGGAACATCTTCTTCATCAGTCAGTTGATAAATCAAGCTTTTACCAAATTCAGTTGGAAGAATTCCTGATTAGCCCCGATTGGATTTTAATGTCTGGAAAGTGTGTGATACAGAGAAAGAAGCAGGATGTTGAGCTCATGTCATCAGTATGGTCTTACCAGGCTAAGGCGGTTAGACAGTAATCATGTGAAAATTGTGAATGTTGACATTACCTCTTAACAAGGCTTGAAAAGATGGCTTGTGTACACTAAATTTACTATCACTTTATTAGATTGGGGCTTCACAAAAGACACAATTTTTTGGTTGGGCAGCAAGAAGATTTTCTGGGTGGAAAAGGTGCCAAGTGGTGGATATGTTGCTATACAGTTTCCCTTTGTTAATTTCTGGTTGTTTAAGGCCATTGTGGGCAGTGAGCAAGACTGTTTGATGCAATATTGGATATTTGGATCAGTGTCTGGCAAGTATTTAATTTACCAGAGTAGCCAAAACAGGCATTTTTATTTCTGATTGGTTTTATCGAGGTACTTCCTCTTTAAAACCCTGTAACACTTGCTAATGATAAAATGATTCACAGTATGAATAACTAAACTTAAACTGATGACGTGATACAGCTATCTGGATGTTTTGTCATTATTAGTGATCAAAGTAAAAAATGAAGTCACTGCAAGCCAAATAAAATCAAGAGTATGAATGCTGTTTTAATCTTAAGTAGATATAATTTGATTTGTGAAAGCCAGATTCAGTACTTGCTTCACATTATTGCACTTAGCTAGCATCTACTTATATTCATGCTGTTAGCATTTTCTTCTCATGTGTATTTTGCTGTTCAAAAATCAATGTTTAAAAGTTTAGTAATGCTCATTTAATTTATAACAAGTCTTTGTCTCATTTGGCTCAAGAGTTCTTTTGGCTTCACTGTTGCAAAACCCAAGCACAGTTACTCAGTACATAAAAATACAGGTTTGTCTTGTGGGCTGTGAGGCCATGTCAGCGGCCTAAATGAATTTGCTCCTGCTCCTAAATAAGGGGATGAAAAGTAATGCAGAACATCAGTGTTATAATATTGTTGTCTGCAGGATTTCACAGCTTAAGGCACATTTGATGCAGCAATAAGGAAGAGTTTGCTGCAAAAATAAACCCATCTCTGCTTCACTGCTTCTGTCTGAGTGGCCTTTCTCCCTCACTCTCACCTCAATCATCCACCATGCCACTTTGTGTCTCTGTTCTCTGTGTATCTCTCCCTGAATCTGTCTTTCTTCCTTCACTTGATTGTTGCTATGCACCTAAAAGGAGAGAGGAAGCAAGTCAAAGAGACAGAGAGGGAAAGAGGAGGCACAGGCAGGTCTTAATGTTCTGAGGATGTTAATTAGGTCCATTCGATGTAAATCAAACTCGGCAGCATGGCATCTCTCTTCCCTGCTCCTCCCCTTGCACAAAGGTCATCCACTACAGTGCCAACAGAGATCCTATCATAACTCTGGATGGACTGGACAGTAATGTAGTTAGGGAATCTGCAAAGAAAGCGCAGAGGCATTCTGCTTGCTCGGCTGGTTAAGGTGCATGCCAACGACCTTTGTCATTTACTTCTGCCTCTCCTCTTTCCTGTCTTTCTTTACTTATATCTAACAAATGTAAAAAACAAAATCTTTGAGAGAAGAATAAGAGCAGAAATGTCGCAGAGGCAAACTAAATTATATAACTAAATGTTATATCTTTTGCATCGAGGTGAGTGGTGCCATGCTGTGTAAGGGAACCACTGTGGTCAGAGTTGATTGGAAATAACAAGATAACAGTAAATATGCTTGTATCTATTTTTTTTTTTTTGTGTATCTACTTATTAGTTTCTTCTCAGTCCAAATGAGAACTTTATATTATATTTATCATCAAAGGCATAAAAGCAGCAGACGGTTTGAAATACAGCTAAATATAATGAATTGTGTTATATATGGAATAAACTGGAGTCCAATGCTTGGCTGCACTGACTGTATGTATTCTTGTCTTACTGGCTGTCACAACCACTGTGGATCACTTTCTGATTATACTGCGGCCACTGAGTCATCATTGATTATTGGCATGTTTACTAGTCACTAGTCACAACAGACCAATGACTGTCATTGATTTATGCTTCTACGAATTAGTGATGTCCTGATCATGTTTTATTGGCCCTGAACCCGATCTGAGTCCTTCAACAGTGGGTATCTGTTGATATCAAGTCCAGTCTGATAGTTATATTTACCTAAATGGTTATTAAAATATGTATCTGACACATTGAAATAACAGCTGTTGACTTCTAATGCACACCTTATTTTTTGTAAGCTTTTCAGCAAAATACTGGAGGTCCTGGTTCAAAACCTTTAAATCAATCAGTTTAGATTATTGAAGAGATAGTTAGGATTTTTTGAAGTGGGGATGTATGAGGTGCTTATCCATAGTCAGTGTATTACCATCAGAACATGGCAATCGATGTACACCCAGCATAGAGAAGCAGGCAGGAGTACTGACAGAAAAACTAGGCAAGATACTGCTGTGGACAGGGGCAGTAACAAAATGTATTTTAGACACTTAAAAAAGGCCCACCATAAAAAAAAATCAATATTACTTTAAGTGTGTGCCACACTGAGAACATTTTCACTATCACATAGCCCCTTTCCTTTGGCACTAAAACTGTAGAACTCCTGTACTCCTACACATGAGCATAACTGTGCCTGTGGTTGAGAAAATGTAGATCCAAAGGAAAAGGCTCTCTGATGGCAAGGTAAAGTGGTAAAAATACTGTCAACATTGTGTCCATTTAAACTGCTACAGATTTTTTTGGGAAGGTCTTTTTTTAATTGGCTTAAATACATTCTGTAGCTAACCTCTGTCCACAGCTTAGCTTTGTGACAGTACTCCTGTCTGCTTCTCCAAACTGGGAGCATACTGACTGACATCTACAAAGAGGTGTAGACTCAAGTCTCATGACTTTGACTTGAGTCAGACTCAAGTCACAAATTTGATGACTCGAAATAAAACTTTACAAAATCATATAGGCTAAGACTTGCAACTCGACTTGGACTTCAATACCAGTGGCTCGTGACTTAACTTAGATTCGAGCCTTTTGACTTCAAAGTACTTGATACATTTCCCCAACCCCAAAGATTATAAAGTATGTTAAGGTTGGCAATCCTGTACATGACATCAAATTACTCTAGTAACTATTTTTCAACATTTACAATATACAACACTGGTTATTAGTGCTATATGCTATAACAGAACAGTGTCAGAAGTAGTTTTTAAGATTAAGTTCACTTGTTTTAAGAAGCTTGTTAAAAAATGGATACAAATTTTTAGAAAGCATTCATGATTTTTGTCAATGTCATATATTGTTACTGCATTACATTTGGTGAAGAGCGCAAAATTACTTGTTTAGGACTTGAAACTTAAAGTTTAGGACTTTGGTCTTGACTCAGGACTTATCAATCTTCACTTGGAGCTTGATTCGAGATTTGAACGCAGAGACTTGAGACTTACTTGTGACTTGCATTACAATGACTTGGGCCCACCTGTGTTAGGTAATATACTGAGATACGTACCTCAAACAGCCCAACTCCAAAAATCCAAATTCTCCAGAGTGAAAAGTGAAACAGAGTGAAGCTCCTTTACTTACCAACGATCTTTGCTGAACACAGACACCAGCTTGCAGAGATCACTTAAACCAGACCATAGACAAATGTATTTTTAGCTTGTAATCAAGTTACTTATGAAATTAACATGAGTTAGTTACAGCTGATATGACCTGCTGCTGGCAACATAAGTCATTTAAACAGTGAAGGTGATGGTCAGGGATGCCTGAAAATGAGAAGGTGCTACATGAATGTTTGCCATTTCTGTGAATTCAACCTCCTTTAAAGCATTGAATTCCCAAATGCATTTGAAAATTTGGTGTTATGGATATTCAGTTCTCTGTAACCAATGGGATAGACTAATCTGGGACTTGAAACCTTTTATTGTCGTACTTCAGCATGATGCTCCTTAGGCTTGTACATTTTCCTATCTTCTCCAGGCCTGCACTTATTACAATGGATCCAAAGATCTGCTAATGGACAGTGTGTGCACTTTGTGTTTATGTGTGTGTGCTCGCTCATGTTTTCAAAGGAGCTGTATGTGAGCATACATGCACACGGAGTTTGTGTGAGTGTGAGTGAAATAGCAAGGCTTCAGGGTATCTCATTCCACTTTTATGTAACCTTATGGATACCCAAGCCTAATTAGCCAAAACCCTCTTCTGTCTCTCTCCTTCTTTCTTTGCCTCTCTGCCCACTTTTGTCCTTGCACAAAACAATACACAGGACAATGACATCAGAAATACTTTCAGTAATGCCTAACCTTGGTAATTAAAAGTGGTGTCATCTGCATAAATACATAATTCCAAATATGTTTTAGACAAGGGTAAAATAAATCCTCATTTGACTTATTTAGAGCTTTGGATGCAAAGATCATTGCAATCGTATCTAATCATTCAAAAAACAGTCAGATGATACGCTGTGTAAAATGCATGACAAGGCCAGACAATTTCAAACTACAAGAGGCCAAGAGGATAGCACATTGAAGCGGAGAATATTATCCTCCTCAGTCAAATCTCTGACAAATCTTAATATATATTCTACTGCTTCTTAGGGTACACAAGGCCGCACTGATTCAAGACTTCTATCACTTTAAACTCAGCTGCTGTCTTTGTCAGTTTCTTTTCCCTTTCTCTCTAAACCAAGTGTCAAACCATTGCAAATGGTTGCAAATCTACTGTGTTGAAGTACAGTATTATATGCTGTCCCAGATTCGACGAAAGAGGAGGTATGAAAAGAATACTTTGATTCACTGTATTGAGTGGGGAGAGGGAGGAAATGGAGTATGTTTATTTGTGCCCATGAGACTGGGGCTCTTAAGGACGTGTCCTAGAATCCAAGGGACTAATGCATCTGATTTGTCCTGTGTGCGTTTCTTTCTCTTGGGTTCACCTGTGTATTTGTCTTGATAGATGTGCACGAGCCTGTATGTATGTATGTATAGGTATTCATTCTCTTTTTAATATTGCGGTCATTGCTCGTGACACATTTTTTAAAGGGGGACACCACCTAAGAATTCCGGTATGTTATTTTCATGGCCTTGGCAAGCTTAATTGCTATCTGTGAACATGAGCTGCTCTCTTTCAAAGCCAGAAACCAGATAAATAAGTCTGACACTTGATGTCATCAAGTATTAAGAGCTGCTAAATAGACAGCTAATGGGAGACTGATTGTGTGGACCTACAGAAAGATTGTTTCCTTTTTTTATACCCAAGTTAGCTTTATTTTGTTGTAGTATTTTCAGCTCTGAAACAGAAAATGTACCCATATACTCCCCTGGCAGCTCTCAGTGTCGTTTTTCCCAATTCATTGTCTATGGAGCAGCTCCAGATTTGAGTTTTTGCACTCTAGTTTTTATATTTTGTTCATGTTAACTAATATCTTTGGACTACCTTAGGCCATAGGAATAAAAATGGGCATGGTTTAGCTTTAAAGCTGAATTTATACATTGTTTGCTTAGAGGCAGGAAAACATTAAAACAAGTTAACAGGTACATGCTGGTTTCTTGTTTTGGCTCATGTGTTAGCCTATGTTTACATGCAGCAAACCCTGAGCAACATTAGCATTCATTTAGAGTCGTGTTTATGGCAATATGAGAAAAGTAATTCCAGTTTTTACTGCCCTTTTTGTTATATTTGGGTCACCACCAGCTCCTGAGGAAGGTGTCTCAGTCTTAAGCTTGCTAGATGAGATAGCTCCTGCATTGGTCTGTCTGTCATTTGGTGCTGGACAGGTAGACAATGGGTTTATTGGAGCTTGTTCTCTAGAAATGACTCCATACAAGACAAGGTTGATGAGAGTGATAAGGCTCAACTGTACAGCTAAACAAAATGATGCTGTCTGTATTGCTGCAATGAAATAGGACATTTAATAACTTAAGGTTTGTACATGTTGAGTCATACTGAGAACTGTTTCAGGTTGGTTGAGGTTATGGTGGAAGCTTTTACATCAGGTCAATTCTTGAAAACATTTTGAGAGACATGTCATGCGTGTGTTTTGGCGGCCAACAGCAATAGGCAGCGTAATAGTGTAGGCTGGTGCCTTTTCATCCCCTCTGAGGAAAAGGGAGGGCAGGATGAGCCAAGGTCGAGCAGAGCAAAGCAGCACTCAGCCCAGCGCGAAGCAGCCACAGGCTATATTTACCTGCCAGCCTAGGATTACACTGCATCTGAGAGCCAGAGCTACCCATCTATCTACACACCACTACTGTGTGCTTGCCGAGCACCTGCTCTGATACTGTATCTGATGTTGCCCCGGATCCGTACCTGCTCAAACAACACAGGAAGATTCCAGAATAGAAGCATGATGGTCGATATTTATCAGACCTCTCCGAGGGCTTATCTAGGACTTGACTCTGTCACATATTTTAATCTGGAGATCAAAGTGATTTTAGATAAGCGGGCCTTGTCAGACACCTTTGATAGATAGCAGGAAAGTCATTTGCTCCATTAATGCAAAACTTTGGTACCCAGTCTGGCTATGAACCTGCAATTCTAGTCTTTAGTGAATGGACTAAAAGAAAATAATATGTGGATTAATTAGAAATTAACCTAAAATCCTAATAGAGTGCTGTGGGCATGACTCCTAAAACCCAGAAATGAGTCAGCATTTTTAGCACTCCTGGTTCCCTCATCTCAAAGCCAATAGGTTTTTTGAATGGGGTTTCAATTATATGCCTGAAATAAGGTCTGTGGTACACACAAGCATAAAAGACTTTTGCTCTATGACATCAAATATGTCAGCTAATCCCCCACTTGTGTATTTTGAAGTGTCTTAAAAAAGGCAGTTGCAAACAAGTGGCTAAATGACACAATAGAACATAATCACACCCAACACAGCCTCTAAAATCATAAAAGTGGTGTTCATTTGTGAAGATTATCATGCTGAACAAAACATGTAAGTGTCATAAACTTTTGTTTGAGCTGAGCACAGAGTTTATTTTCTGCAATAATGCAAAATCCAATGGAAAAACCCCATTGGTTCCTGTCAAGGGAACCAGGGCAATGCTAACTTCAGTGTTGGCCTACAAAAAACATCATCCCTGCAGCCTGTACAGTGTATTAAAAAGTTAAAGACATTATTCTGCCTCAGTGTCATGATCTTACATTTTTTGCCTGCAATGTATTCTTTGATAAATAACTAAACAACTTGAACTCATAGTATAGTTCATATACTAAGGCTAAAATCATAATCTTCCACTTCCCATGATATCTGTATACATTTTTCAGTCGTTCCAGCATTGTTTTGCGACACAAGCAACAGTTGCCGTGGTCAGAGAGTCATTGTGCCGATGGCCCATTAGATCAATGTGCAGTCGTTGAGTTCCCTGAGTGTCACAGCTCATCTGCCAGCCTGTACCTGCTAGACAGAACATCCATCAGCATTGTTAGCAAGGCCAACCAACGCGGAGCCCTGGCATGCACAGGGAGGGGTAACAGCTGTAAATCTTTTGGCAAAGTTTATTGTGACCCTGGGGTCAGTCAGCAGGCCGTATGAAGTGACTGATGTTACCATGGTGATTACGCTGTGACACTGTACGTGTGGGGATGATGAAGAGATGAGGACGTGGACGAGGGCATGCTTTGGTCGGCAATGAGACATCTAACATGCTGCACAGATCGCAGGCTAGACAGGGAAAATGCTGCAGGGGAAAAAGCTTGTTGCTTCAGCCACACTCTCAAAAGGCTGTGCGTGGCCCTGCATTTGTGTGTATGCTGAGTTTAATTTCAACTCACAGTGCCTCTGATTAGATGAGAACAAGAAAACATGAATCAGACAGCAGTTGTATTCCAGACTTTTCTAGAGATTAGTCTTCAAGATTTAAGGATTTATTATTTATTATATAATACAGGACTGCACAACAAAATGTAGTTGTATTCTTTCATCTCAAGCAGCTCCATCTCACATCAAAAGGGACATCTTAAATATACAACAGTTACAGAACACTTCTAATTTACATAATTGACCTACATACAGTATACCTAGTACTAATGATGCCATTGACTTACCACAGGTCATTAGCAAAATCACTATCTAAGCGCCGCTAATTCCTAAGAATCATTAGAGGAAGAGTGAAAGTGATACGGACTGGCACAAGGCCACACACACTGATATGCCCACAAAGAGCACACACCCACCCACACACACACACTCTGAGCAGGAGCTGGGCATTATGTAATGGAATTAGTGCTCCTCAAGGTCTGCATGGATCATGTGGCCTGCAGGAGCCCGCTAATGCACTGAAGCAGCAGCTCTCAGGCACACCCTGACTCCATCACTTTCCTCTGCTGGCCTAAACGCATTTTGCAGTGTGTGCTGTCTGATGGACACAACGCATGATCAAAACTCAAGGATTTCATATAGCAGGAATGTAGTGTGCAACTAGGGCTGGGTGGTTTTTAGAAATTTCAGTGCCATTACCCTTGAAGTGACACCGACACCTTTTTTGCCTACTTCATTCAATATGAATCATGTTAATGGAAGCATTCAGTTGCGTATGATGCCGCCAGACACAGGCGTGTAGTATAGCCATACTTCAGAATATTTTGGTGTCATCTTGGCAGGCTGACCTGCCAGCTCTGTCTAATACAGCATGCTAGACTTCACCACACCACCTGCTGTATGGGTTGTAGCTACTGCAGCATTCGTTCATACCAAAGGATCAAATGCAAGTATTGTCTGACTGGATAAGTTTTGATACTACTTGGTATTGGGTTATTTCAGTAAATACCTTAAAGGACTGAGTAACAATACCCATCCCTATGAGCAGCTATATATTTCTCACATGCTCCAGACTGACTTGAGATTGAGTTTATGCCATGGATAAATCTGGATTTGATACATTTTTAGTCTAATAGCAGAAATGTGGATGGACTAGCGATAATCAAGTACACCATTATCAGTATCTGTATCTGTACTTAGAAGAGGCAGTGTTTAAATTGAAGCAGGTGCGGTATCGATACAGCATAATATTGCAATATTTTTGTGTGGCAATATTGTATTGTCACACAGTGCCAAGTATCGATTTTTTAATAATATAAATTATTAATATCACAAAGAGAAATTAAACTTTAGTTAGCCTATTAGAATAATATAATCAGTTGCCTTTTCATTCCAATACATACATTTTGCTGCTGGAAAAAAAAATGGCTGAAGTTAGATGAAGAGACTGAGAACTCATTAAACAGATGTTTTCCTCTGGGGACATAATTTACAGTTGAAAAAAGGTAATACTTGGCACAATATTTTATCACAATCCTGAGCATATCGAGACATATTTAAAATTGCAATAATATTGTATCTAGACTTTAGTATCGTGATAATATTGTATCGTGTATCCTGTGAAAATTTCCCACCCCTAGTAATTGGTAGTTTGTATTTCAAGCCTGACATTGATATGGGTTGACCAAAAGTTGCTATATTTATTATCCATTAGAAAACTATTTACAGAACATCCTCAGAATTTAGCTTCATATCATTTTAGATCACAAGAATAAGGGATTGAATATAGCTACTGAAATGAGGATTTTCAGTCATCACAAGTACAAATACTGACACATTTTACTCAGATAGTACTCGCTCTTATAAAAAGTACAACCTTGGATTGGACACACCCATGCCATCTACGTCTTTGAAGATTTCTAGCCAACATTTTTCAGTGACCTTTTAGAAAATTCCTGTGTTAACATATTACATTTTAATCATGCATATTATTAACACACCAGACTTTAGCTTCTTAACCCCTGGCTATGGGTTTAAAAGGCCAGCTGTTAAGGACCACCACATTCTTTAGTTGGCGGCGACATATTAGATTACTACCTTTTTGTTAAAGGTAATGAGGGGATGCTCAGAAGTCGATTCATGACGTCACCCATGAAGCAGTTAATACGACATGTGGGGATAAGAAAGCGAGGTGTGATTGAAAAAATGGTAATTACTTGATGCACTGGAACTAAGTGTTCTTTGACAAGTAGTCACCTTTATTTCACCCATTGAGGAATGCGCGTGTGTAGGTGGTTTAATTGGTTTTGTGTGTGTGTGTGTGTGTGTGTGTGTGTGTGTGTGTGCGTGTGCGTGTGTGTTTGTGTGTGCATGTGTGTATATCTGCACGATGAGAAGGGTGTCATGTGTCACTGGGATTGCTGCCTGATGGCAGATATAATGGCTCCTCTCTCTTCAGGCTCATCACTCAGTAAGCAATCTATGCTGGTGGATAGGGCACACACACACACACACACACACACAAACACACACACACACACACCCTGATAAAATCATCGTAATTTGGTTAAAGAGGAATATGTACTGTAAACATATTGTAAACGTACTGTATTGGTTTTCTAGTTGTGAATCTACTGAAACAAAAGCGTCAGGTAAACATCTCTGCCAAAACCAGCTGCCATTCATTCACTGGTATCACTTCACACCCTCTGATCCGAGAGAGCTTGCATCAGCACTCATTGGTGGCAGCCGGGCAGAGAACACGACAGCGAGGGGAGACAGCCAGAAGCAAACTCAAACTGAGTGTTTCTCCTCAGTCGACTCTAAATTCTCATCAATCTATCTGCTACTTTTTCCTCCTTCACTGTAATTCTATCTTTCTCCTCCCCAAGTGGGTATGATCTGTTGTTGGGTGTTTCTGGTCGTGACTTTGTCATTATGTCGCTGACATGAATGTCGAGGACAAAGAAAAGAAACCAATCAACAGTGCTGTATGTCTCCCTGCACTATCCCTGTCTGCTGTCTACTGTACAGAGGCATTGAGTTGGAAAATGCACACTGCACTTGTATAAATACTTCATCGCTAATTCAATTTTAAACTCTAGATGGAAGGAGGGAAAGTGAAGCAACTGTTTGTTCTTTCTCCATGCCCTCAGACGGCACTTTTCTCCGTCAGCTATCTTTCTGTCTCTTTGCTTATCCCTGCTCTTCGCAGTATCTGTCTTTCTGCATCCTGCCATCTTCCTCTTCTATCTTTTTCTTTCTCTTCCTTCTTGCTCCTTGTCGTTCTCCTTTATTCTGTCTTATTAACCATTTCCTTGTTTTCATGCCTTGTTTTTCCCCACATTTATTTTTTCATGGTAGAAGCAGAGAAGGAGCACAGTTAATGAAAATGCTTAGTGTGTCATTTTTGTTGACCTGATTACATGTCTCTGTGTAAATAATGTGTAATAATGTGTTAATATTTACATCTCCAATACAATGTGTGAAAATGTACATGTTGGTAAGGTAAGTTGCAGTGATGCATGGTCATTTCAACACACTGCTTTGGCCGGTTTGTGGAGTGGCTTAAAAATAAACTATGATTTAAAACAGGCTCTATAGAAGCGTCTATCAGGTCTATAGTGGCTGCCATTGTTTTTTTTTACTCATCAGTGTTACCAGTGCACCACTTGACTCCTCTTGACAACAGCTAGAGAAAGGCTTAAGTCCTTCCTATGGCGCTGATTGGCTAATCATTAGTCCCCATGCGGTGCTCATTGAATTGATTGCTTTTTCAACCAAGAAACCACTGTTTCATGTCGTGATGCCATGACATTGAGAAGGCAGATTTAAAGGTCAGGACCAAGCCTGTAGAAGTCATGAGGGAACAATGATGAAAACTTGCACCTTTGGTATTTTTGTAAATGATTCAAACTTTGTCTCTTGGAAATTTGCAGCAGCAAAGATATTGTGAATGAAACGTAATGTTGCAGAGATGATGTTTTTTGTTTTGTTTTTTATCAGCATGATGAAGGAACATTGTTGATCAAGATATTTGGGGGGGGGGGGGTTTGCCCTCATTTAATAGGACAACTATAGCGTGAAAGGAATAGTGAGAGTAAGGGGACGTACAGCAAAGGGCCATGGGTTGAAATCGAACCTGCAACCACTGCAGCAATGACACAGCCTTTGTACATGGGGCACCTGTTCTACTAGGTGAGCTAGTGGGCGCCACAAAGGTTTTTGGATGCTGGCGGGTCACTGCTCATGCGGTTGACCGGTCGGTGCAGAGAGTAGCTTCTTTGCTTTCTTTTCGTTGTCACGCGAGTTGTAAGTTGTGAGAGTAATGTGCTTTGACTATATTGTATATTGACTGACTGTCTGGAGTACTTTTGTGTCGTGGTTGTGCGGATGTTGTCACTACCTCTCACACACCGGGACTAGCGAGCTAACACTAACTAGCCAGCTAGTATCGGCCCCAAAGTATGGACTGCACAAGGACTTTGTGGGTTTTTGTGCTCCTGTTTCTCATCTTGGATCATCTGCCCTCTCTAATAAATGGATATAGCCTTCCGGGCAACCAACGGATCACTTACTCCAGAGACTTTCTGCTGCAGCTGCAATACCACTCTCATCAAGCTGCTGTCACAGACAAGCTGCTGGAGGAGCTACAACATAAACACATACCTGAGCGGGCGGACACCACATCTTGATATTGAAGATATCAGTAAAATGTTCACTGACGACATATTTTATTTGTTTTCCTACACAATCTGCTCTGACAAGACACCCGCTCGCAGCAACTAAAGCATGATTGAACTATTTTATGGCTATGTTAAGGCAATCATAGTACTTGGTTAAGATGCTGTCTAAACTGGTCCAGCCATGGGGTCCCGATTTCTCCTTAGTCATTAGTTCAAGGTCCACACAGTTGAATATATTCAGAATCATACTTGTGTTGGACAAGTCATCGAGCTATTTTGCTCTCTCTTCAAGTAGCTCTCAAGTAGTTGTCCATTTGTTATTCACTCTACATTAGGAAAAGGCACTTCAAAATAAAAGCTCTGTGCTGGAGGTTTACTGTACTTGAAAATAAAGTGTGTTTCTTACAAACTTGACACCTTTGCAAATCACTTGCAGCCCATTCAGATTGGATCCGCAACTCACTTTTGGATTGTGACCCACCAGTTGGGAACCACTGGTCTAAATGTAACCATATGCAGGACCCAGGATGTAAACCTCAAGCTCTGGTGTCCAGTCATGTGCTTTGTATGCAGCGGCAGATGGCAAGCCACCCCGGCCACCTCTGTGATTAGCATGTGATACACAAATGTGGCACTTTTGCAGAAATTCTGTTTCTCACCACCGAATTATGGTGTGTGGAACTAATGCCTCCACAGTCTGCAGTATCATGAGTGCAAGTTCTCACAATGCAGCCTGCTGAATATGAGCATTGTGTCAAGTGTCCATTGCTAATCCTTGACTCATCGGAAAGTTTGGATTACATTAAAGGACTGACTCTATCTTGTTAGCTACTAGTTTGTTCTGCAAAGACGAAGACCAGTTAAGCCAATAAACAGTATACTGTATATCCAGACAAGTAGTTCAGCACATAAGCAGAGTACTGAAACCAATAACCCTATGTCAAGAGACGCCATACACATTCTGTAGTCCTTCTCCCTAAAAGCCTGTCAAATGTCCGTATATCCAGGATTCGAGAACGATTAGAAGGCTTTCTGTCTGGAATCCCCAACATGCTGCTGTCAGCCAAACTGACTCACTTTACATGTCAGTGTCACTGCCAACATCTTTCAGGCACTGTAGTCGGCCGTTAACTAATGTGTCCGCCCGGCCACTGTAAAATCAAAAGCCAAGAAAATTAATAAAGATGTATATTTGCCCTTATTCTCATTCTCAAAGTCCAGAATTAATGTCGCGCATCATCAAGCAATTCAAAAGTCTGAAAATGTGTCTCACCAGTCTAAAATGTCAGAATTTGTTTTCATATAGGGCAGCATTAGAGCATGACCAGCTGGAAAATAATCAGTCTCCTTTTATCAGTGTGTGTGTAGGGATGTGTGTGTGTGCCAGAGCGCTTTACCGCCAGGCTGTTATTGACTGGTCTGGATGTGTTCCTCATGCAGCACACCATGGCAAACGTTAATTTACTGCTTGGTGTGCAAATTCAGCCTCATTAACTGACATGGAGATTTTTCTCATCGGAAAACTCATTGCACACTGTTTCTGTTCTCTCTCTCCTATTCTTCCACCCCCTCTGCCCCCATCCACACCACTATCTCCCCCTGAAGCTCTCCCCTAATGCCATGGTAATATTGACCGCTGCCAGTTCATCCAACATTGATACCCATTTCTTTGACTAACTAAGAATGTGGGATAGTAGGAAGTGGGTGGTTTAGGAGTCACGATTCAGTGTGAGTTTGGTACAGCAGGAAAAAAAACCCAAATGCATACGGATATGTTTGCTTTCACTTATTTTGAACTGACAGTAGTGCAGGTGTCCAAGACAGACAAAATTCTCCTTCTGGGGACTGAGGTAACATCTTGCCAGCTGGCACCAACTGTTTTCATTCTAAAAATAAGGAACATTTCAATCACTTCTGTATTACACTGTACAAACACTTTCCAAAAAAGCAACAGATCACAACAGGATATAAAACTGGAAAGCATCTCTCTGATATGAAACGGACTATTCAAAATAAGTAGAATAATGAAAAATAAAACTTGTGCATTAGGAGGAGTGTAAAAAATATCTCCAACTTGGCTCTATGCTACTGTAAATGCCAACTGACCCTTCGCTAAGTCCCGCACTGGGATGTAGTCTGGCCAGTCATAACGTAGCATCGGGCCAGGTCACAACACAGCTGTGCTCCATTGACTCTAATGCAATAGTTTCAGATTTCCTTCATTGTCAGGCTGGTTTTGTGGATTTGGAGCTAAATGTTGTGCACGTCGTGTATTAATGATACTCGTTACCTGGAGAGGTTGGAAAAAGATATACGTTTCCTCCCTGTTCCAAAACCAAAATCAAACCCTGAAAAGTGTAGGGTTAGCTAGCTAGCTACTGAAGATATAGCCTACTGAATGTACACACGCTGCTTTTGCTTTTTAATGATTATAACAGTGAAAAAAAGACCGACCCTGCTGTACAGGAACCAGTGAAGGGAAGCAGGGAAACTTTGCTGATATTCAACCAGTTGTGTGTCATCGCAGTGTGCGCAGATGAACGTTGTTTGACTTCCCCCAGAGATCCCTGCCCGTCTGACGGTGGAGGTCTGGGTGCTGGCAGCGGCACAGGCGCTTTAGCTTCTAACTGTCTTTGTCTTTTTAACCTGTTGTTGCTGCTGAGTCAGTCACTCTTTCATTTTTCCAGAAAATATGATCATATTTCTTCAGGGAGTGCAGTTAGTTACACTGTGGGCTCCATGCTTACTCTGACAGCTTGTCGGACCATCACAAAGGGGCGGGGCTTAGCGAAAGGTCAGTTGCTTCAGAACTGTTTTATCCCATTCTGCTTTTGCTTCTAAAAGCGGCTTGAAAGCAGTGAGGGATAAGGAGCTCGGCCCTGGTTTGTTTTTTTCCTCGTCTTGGTGATTGGCACATATGGATGATGCCATTCAGTGTGCATTAGCATGTCGGTTGTGTTCCATTCACATGCACCCTGCAACGGTGGAGCAACGCCATCACACCATCCCTATCCTGCTGTATACACAACTGTCTTCCTGTTGCTGTTGTAGCTGACCAGGAACCCACAGACAGGTCTTCAAGCTGCAGTGTTGTCTTTGCACTTTCACACACTAATCAGCTTGTTGTGCTAACCTCAGCATGTTGCCAGCCCCTTGCAGGTAAATGTTTCAGGGTGGAACTCACGCTTTTGAACTTTGGTTCCACATTACATGCATCAGTCTACATGCGGCTGGTTCTTAGTGCGGTTGTGTGTATCGAACTGTGACCCCCATACTGTGATGCTGCAGCAGGAATACACACACAGCCGTAGTATGCAAGGAAGGAGTTAAACACATTAAAGCCTTCCACATGACAGGAAACAGAGTAAAGTGAATCTCTCTTATGCTCAATTTCCATTTCTGCTGTTTTTAGTGATGTGATCCATCAGCTGTTAGTCATGCACAAGCATTACAATGTGTCTTGTGTATTGTGGCAAATCCAGCACACAGTCAGGTGGCACAAATCATCCATAGGGCAACCATGTTTTAACAGTCAAAACAGAGTCAGAGGCTGAGTATAATAAATAAATGTTAACACTGTGTTTTGCCAGAACAGCCTGTGAGTCATCAAATGTTTTCTTGCATTTAGATGATATCTAGTAGCAGGAGCAGATGGAAATGTGACACTGCTCCGGAGGCACGGAGGGGTGAAGAATAATTTCATCATGATTTCAACCCTTTAGTCGCCCTGCATTTTAAAAGAGTTGCCCGGGGTTAGGTCAAAGGACTTAATGACAGAACAGTAACAGGGATAATGCAGACTTTAGTGTCTTCCCTGGAGAGCTGACTTTGCCTTGACGTTCTCTCGTCTGTTTTGTTTACTTCCTGTTGGCTTTTGTTACAAAAGTCACAAAGGCAGGGAGCATAGCCACTAAAGACAGTGAGAAAGCCTCTCATCATTCACTGCTGTAACTGTATGATTCATTCACAGCAGCGCCGCTGGTTAGCAAAAGGTCAATAAGCTGTGGAACAGTAGCATTATGATGCAGGGTTAGTGTTAGCTACGAGATCACTGAGTATTGCACATTGTGTTTCTGTGTGCCAGAGGGATAAACATGGATCACTGCAACGCCTGACTTGATTGATTGACTGCACGTGCCTTGAATTCTTACATCCTTTCTCCCTCAAACACTTGAGTTTTTATACCGTTGTTCCCTGTCTCACATCTATGACACACACACAAACACACACACACACAAGCTAAAATATTTGTGGATCGTGGTCTGATTGTAATGACGCGCAGAGTCTGACTCAGCTGCTTTAAGGCAGGATGACCGACTGACAGGGTGACAGGGTTTGTTGCTGGCTCTGCACCAGTGGTCTCGTGGGGAAAGCCAAGGTGAGAGGACAAAACGCCCTGAGATACCGCCTCTCGAATATGCACATAGCATACATATTTGAATCACTTCCTTAATCCTGTAGCTTAGCAAGTCGAGGCTTCGTCTCCTTCATCAGAATTCAAGTCACCGAGCTCACTGAACCGCGCAAAAAGTCTAAAGTGATTGATTACACTATAATTTGCATCTCTCACAGGAACAGAGAGAAAACAACTCTTGGCATTGTAAAAACAGCATGTAATCTTTGTCTCAGTTTACAAATCTGTCTATGGTTACTGTGTATTTGAAGCTGGCACAAAGTGCGCACTTCCTGCCATGAAAGTGCTCACATCTATCCCAGGCCAGTTTAACTTTTTAAATAATAAATGAGATTAAGAGCAGACATTGTAATGACCTAGTAAGAAATGTTAAGAGGACTTTTCTCAAGCATACACTGCTAAAAATTCTGGAACAGGAGAGACCCTAATACTTCTGTCTGTTGCTGATATTTGTTATGTATTTATGTGAACTGGCCTTCAGAATTTAAAGAAGTATCTGACACAGCTGATTAGAGATTGAAATCATTGGATGGAAATCGCTCAGACAACTGAGATCCTTCAAGTTGAGCAGTCTTTTTGTGTCGGTCAGTGTGTAGTATACTTCTAGGGACATTTTGGTTCCCATCTTTAGCTGCAGAGTGAGCGCTCCTTGCTTTCGCACTGCTCTCCAGTACAGACAGCTGCAGACCCAGACCCAGGGTGAGTCTCAGTGAGACGGAGGCAGCCGCCTGCAGGAAGAGAGGCTTTGTCTGGTCAGACTCCAAGATGACATAATCCTTTGTCTTCTTCTTACAAGTGGTGAATTTGCAGCTCACAGCAAGTAACTGCAATAGACCTTTTTACTGTTAGTAAACAGTATGACCTTTTTTGGTGGGCGGGCTTAGCTGGAGGCAAAACAGTTCTCCACAAACATTAGCTAGTGCTAGCTAGCAAGTTCTGTTGGTTTGTTTTAGACAATGGAGGAAGATGATGTGAGTGGTGCATTCAGAAATACTCATTCCGAGTGCTGGAGTGCACTCTGGCACAAACTGGACAGTTTGTAAATTCATACCGCTGTCCAAATGTACCATTTGGTTATCAAGAGCACCTCACTCCCACAGTGGCAGAGCACACTCTCGGCACTGTCTGAGGAGACGGAGCAGCAGAGCACCAAGCGAACTGAATGTGTCATTGACGTAACTGTTTGTTAATTCATATAGAAATATAACACTTTGTTTCTTTGACCAACAGGACTTTCATTTAAGTATAGAGCGTCAGACTGAATTTACAAACACACCATGCCAGGTCACTCACTCTTCGAGACCGGGAAAAAAGTTAGTGTTGCGGAGAAATCCAGTATTCCTCTTAATACCTCCCCAGTATCTGACTAGGTGGACATGATAACCCTTAATATACATAACATTGCTAATCCAAGAGTAAACACTGTTTTCCTAACCTGATATGAAGTAATCGCCTCCATCCAGTCCTTTAGTTTCATCACATTTAACTGTAGTTGTCTTTGTTTTTGTTGACCAGCAGTGGCAGCCAGTATGTGATCAAATTTAAGTTTTGAGATATTTCTCCTTTTATTCTGGCTCCCAATAACACAACAAGATAATGTTTTAAGACTCTTATGTACCCTACAGTAGGGCTGCAACTGGCAATAATTTTCATTGTTGACTAATCTGTTGATTATTTCTTCGATTAGTCGACTAATCATTTTATCGAAAAATGTGTTAAAATGTTGAAAAATGTCGGCCTTTCTCCCCCAAACCCCAAAATGATGTCATCTAATGTCTTGTTTCATACTCACGCCAAAGGGTTTTAGTTCACCGTCGTGGGAGATTGTGTAAAGCTGCCAATATCTGAACGTAAGAAGCTGCAATAAGAGTATTTTGGGGTACTTTTATAGTACTTTTCTATGAAAAATGACTCAAACTTAGTCAAGATTAATCGACTACTAAAATAGTCACAGATTATTTTAATAGTCGATTAGTCATCGATTAGTCAACTAATCGTTGCAGCCCTAGCCTACAGCCGTGTGGTGGAGAGGCAGGTTTTGCCTCCAGCTAACAAACTGACATCAGTGTAACGTCGGCTCTAAAAGGGTCTATACAGTCTCTGGCTTTTGTTTGACATCTAGTGACAGCATAAAATGTTGTTGCACATTTTCATTCAGTTGTTGGCGAAGTTGGCACACATTAGCTTGGAGAGCTAACCGGACTCAACTACATTATGTGAATGTCACTGTCACCCTGAACACCCTGTTCAAACTCTCAAACTCTATATGAAAAAAAATATAGTTGAGAATTCATGTTACACAGCCCTATCTGATTTAACTGATGTATTTCTGGGTCATGCACAGCCCTATAATTGATACATAATGCTGCAGCAGTTTTTTTTCCCAAGTGTCTTATATCTCATGGTAATAACATGGCTTTAGGGGCCTTTTCACTCTGCCATGAAATATTAATTAGAAAGAGAAATGCTAAATACATAGGTTGTCCTCAAAGCCAGTTACATGTGTGATATATGTTTGTTCCATCATGAGGTCTGTCTTTTAAATCAGTAATAGCCTTTCAGCTGAGAAACAATGAATGAGTAGAGCTTTAAAATTTAAGAATCTTAACATGCAAGGATTTTAATCCCAAAGTGGAGAAAGCTTTTTAAATTTGTTCTATTCCCTGTACAAGCCTGACATTTAAAGTTTACGTGTAGCCATTTTTAGCATGCCAGTGTAGAGTTGTGTATGAATGTCACGTGTTTGATACACAGTGCTGACAACAAGCATCAGCAACTAGTGAATGATGAGGATGATTGATAGCGCTCTGTACCAAGTGCAGCTTTCTGCAAATGCAGTGTGTCAGCTTGTCTAGCCCATATTTTTAGCTCTCCCTGGTGCACAAGGTTTATTATAGCATGAGCTTCGGAAAGAGCTCAGTGACTTATCTTTGTGACATCATGTGACATGTGTCATAGACATGCTGCTATCCACTTTGCATCCTCGTTCACCAGCCTGTTTTGGACAAAGGATCAACAAAGTTCTTCTCGACAAACAGCTGCATGGTTAATGTTTGCCGTATCTGTGCTGTTTTACTGTCTTGATGACTTGTTTTGAGAGATGGATTAATGCAGGCATTCTGGTTTACTCGGTAGTCTCACATTTTGTGCATGTTTGTGTCTCTGCGATCGTCTTACTGTCTGCTTTGGCCCACGGCCCCTTTTTCATTATGTTAATGAGTTTAGATCAGGATTCATTTAGTATTCCAGCTCCCCTCATTTTCTCTCTCTGTATCTCTCGCCGTGACTCACTTCTCTAATCTAGACTATATGGAAAATTATAGTTGGCTTGCCTCTGGGGACACGCCGCTTGCTCGCTTAGATTGACAGGCTATGTGTTAACCCCTGCTGGACCTTCAGGCCTGACCCTGGTACCAGGAGTTTGTTGCATTGATGAATAGCTCTTCGTGGGTTAAAAACGGCCTCTGTGAACCTGCCGAGAATGCTGAATCACAAGGAGTTGGCTGTATCGACCGGCCTCAGGGAGTGGTCACCCTCCCGTGAAATCCATCAGACCAGCAGTGGCAATTTGTGGCTGAGGAAAATACCATTATTCTCTTGAGGTGCAGGCAGGTTGAGGTGATTTTCCATTTGTGTGGTTCTGGTTTTATAAGTGGTGGTAATGTTTCGTAATATCATGTATATTTTAACTTATGTCATCTTCACTACATTTCATTCTGAGTACAGCCTTTAAAGCACCAGTGTACCACATTTAATAACTAACTAATTTTCCTTCATGAAAAAGAGGCTCATTCTCAGTGCATTTAAATAGCAAGACAGCAGCAATGTTACTGCTGTATTGTTGATATTTTTAGACGCAGTACACATAGTGGTTATTGTGAACTCACAGTAATAGCTGGAGGTAGCCATGCCTTCATGCGATCTGATCTTCTGCTTCATCTTGTGTTCGTCCTGTATGACTTTTCCTCCTTGCTCCTCCATCAGCACCTCTCTGCCTTTATCCCTCTCTCAGCATGCGTCTCACTGGTATGACTCGACACCCACTGGGTGATTAGTGATGACCTGCTGTCACTGACACAGACATGCACAGTGGGACCGGCACGATATGCAGCTGCCACATATATGCACAGACACACGCACAGATATGCAAACATATAGATGTAAATACAGGTCTGACATTCATGTTTCTTGTTATGATCTGAGCTCAAAGGACTTCATCATATCATTGAGTAGAGATGAAACGGTATGAAAATATCATATCACGATTATACTGACCGTAGTTATCATGGTTATCAGTATTATCACAGTGTTGTTAAAATGTGCTGAAAATTAAATTTTGTTTGCATAAACATGAAATAATATTGGATGAAAACCATAACAAATGTGCATTAAGACTAAAGATGATTGCAGTGCTTGCTCGAGTGTCTGTGTCACTGGAGATGAAGATGAGGACAAGGGTACAGCATCACCAGGTTGACCTGCTGGACGCCCACTCCGTAAACAAAGGAACAGCAAAACAATCCGTGGTGCATGCTGCGCCTGCGTCTGTGAGGCTGTTGCAATCTTAGGTTGATGCTGGACAGTTTCTACTTTGAGTTTTTCAAAACGCAGTAATCAATCACTGTTATATTGATAATTAAATTTGAAACTGTAGTACTAACCATGAGGAATTGTACCCTGGTTTATTGTGAAATTCGTAGCCGTTTCATTTCTGTTTATAAGTTGAGAGCAGAACAAAGAGTACAAATCACACCTCTGTTCTCTCACCTTCTTCTTGCAGTGCTCTCTTTAAGTCTTACATACTGTGTAGTATGTACAGTACAGAGCATTTGCATATAATTATAGTGAAAGCTCGTGTTTGTGTTTGGATTTCTGTATGTGTTAAACTACACGTGATGAGATTAAGCAGCAACCTAGGGCTGAAAAATGAAGCCAACACTGAAGTGCCAAAAACTGCTGTTCCTCACATGGCCATTTTAGGCTGGCTGCAAAAGCAAGTCCCTCCCCGTGGACCCCCATGTTAGAATGCCCAGCTTTACAGCAACAATAACATGTTTACATCCTGGTAAAGGCTTGGAGATATGCACAATTTAAGGCAAATATCAAAGATGGCAACAACAGCCAGAAAGCCAAACTTGAGGCTTCAAAACAGGAATCCTCAAACCAGTCGGTGTCGTCACAGTGGCTACGCTCGTTATGATATACAGTCTATGGATACGACATAATGGAAGACACAAATGGGAAAATAATCAAACAAATGACCTCACCTTCATGTGCTGTTTTGATGGTTTATGTGTGCATGCACCAGTATATTTCACATGCCAAGTATGTGTACACAAACAAGGAATTTGACTTGTTTTTTTGCATTGGTCTCAATCTACTTACACATTCAGAGACATAACAGCAACAAACAAGGGCAACAAAGCTTTATAGAGTATATTTGATACACAATTTCACTGTCACACAGGGAGAGAAAACCCTGTTCTGGTTTGAGGTCCATCAGTCCTCCCTCATCGTGTATCAGCCCCTCAAATTGTTGCCGAGAAAGAGAGAGAACGATATTAAAGGGATTCCCATCCCCAGCGGTGCCGTAAAGGCTGCTAGCTGATAAGCTTTTAGTGCTGGGTGCGGTTTCCATGTGAGATATGGTCGGTTTGCATTTGTGTTGGAGGGAAAGCATTTATTTACAAGTATGGAACATTTTGAACAAACTGTGTGGGTAGGAGGGAGGTCACGGCTCATGAACTGGACACCATTTGACCACGGTTCATGTGGAGGGCCTGCAACTCCATTTGCGTTTGTTGTATGCACTGCGTGCTGCGAGCAGCGAGCTGTCATGTGCATCCTCATGTTTGTAGGAGTCTTTACATCCTGCAGTGAGGAGCATATGTTGGCTTCTGTGACTGCCTGTTGGCACCAGAGCTGAGGATGATGTAGCATGTTGCAGTGTGTGTCCATGCTGACATGTCTGCACTTGAATTGAGTGCACAGGTCTGTGTGTTTGTATTGAAACGTGTAAATCAGATTTTTTTTGTGTATGCACGTGCACTCAGGTTAAAACTGTGTGTATTTGTGCGTATTTTTCTTGTGCCTGTCAGTGCGCTCATGTGAGTTAGTGTGTGTCAGCTCCAGAGCCCTCTCCAGTCATGATTCATGACACGGCTGATTTGGTAGTCAGTCAGTCAACGTCACGATAGGGCAGCAGCTCCTGCTCCCGACACCGACCCCCTCCCCTTCGCCTCTCGGCCCATCTATCTCCTCCTCCCAGGCCACGAGCACAGATACTCTGACATCTAACATCCAACTGTGCCTTCAACTACTGAGTCATACTGCAGTGACCTTATAGTGACTTCCCTCTTGAGTTTTGTGCTTAACTTACTTGCTGATATCAAATCTAGATGTAATTGTATGTCATGCTGATGTTTTGTTTGTTAACATACCTCCTTTTTATTTGCAACAATTATTATCTTTATTTAACTGCCTCTCACAGAAACAATTTATGAAGTAAAGACAGTGCCCTAAGGATGTGTTTCCTCACACATGGTTTACATATTCATATAGATACACAGATGTATGAATCAGTCAGGCTGAGTGCATGTAGTACTCTATTAGGTCTCCAGAGTTTCACATAGTAACGTTAACAGATGTATGTTTGAACAACACTCCTTTACAAGCATGTTTTTTATTGTATTTAATGCAGTTCATACAGCTGTGTAAGAACATTAATAATGAACACAGTTTAAAAAATTAAACACTTGACTCTTTGTTCACCAAGCTTTATAAATGTGATGGTAGTATGCTCTCTATATATATCTGTTATTTTGTTATTCACATTTGTCGTCTTCAGTTGATTTATAGAAACAGTTAAATACTATAAGATGGTCACTGATTTGCTGTGCATGAGCTTTTATATGAATAAAACCATCAAACAGCATAAGTGTGTATGTCAGATTTTGCCAACATACAGTAGAAGATCCTCAGACCGGATGCACCTAAGATAGGGGGTAACGGTAACAACCTCAGTCTTGGCCTGAGATCACCTCAAAATGAACAGATGACAGATGGATGGGGGAGGATGGAGTGATAAACTGACAGCGCTGAAACGAGAAGTGTTACAACAGTGTGTCATCGACTGAGACGGCGGCGCAGAGAGGCTTTTGTTTTTCATGTTAGTGTGAATTTGTTTGTGTGTGTGTATGTGTGTGTGTTTGTGTGTGTGTGTGCACATATATTGTATGCCTGTTTATTAGGAGTGTTTTTAGAAGACAAGAAAAAGAAAGAATTAGCAGTCCTAGATCCCAGTCCAAACATCCAGTACCTATACACACCAACTAATAGACAGATGGATGGATGGATGGACTATAGACTGTAGATGAAATTCATATATGGCCAAAAGGGTGGACATTACAGCTGCAATGGTTGGCTGACTAACCGTTTAGATAATTGATTAATAGTGAATTGTAATTTTTTACCCAGTAATGGCAGAAAATGCTGTTTTCAGCCACTCAAATGTGGAGGTTTCCTGCTTTTCTCTGTTTTCTATCATATTAAACTGAATGTCTTTGGGTTGTATAAAGGGCTGGACAATATGAAGATAATATATTGTTATCGTTTTGGATATCGTTGTACTGTGATGTGGCATTAATGGTGTTTTTTCCTTTCTTTTAAAGGCTGCACTACAGCAAAATGATTTAAATGTATTAACTTACCAGACTTTTCTATTTGTTTTATTGCTTGCCCTTACCCACTTAGTCGTTATTGCCACATTATTGATCATTATTGATCAAAAAATCTCATTGTTGTAATATTTTCTGGGAAAAAAAACACCTAAAAAACAATAGTCATCCCTACAACTTTGTCACATTATGTAAGGGATTTGGTCAGAAATATTATGTTTGATTTAGTCTCCCAGTCCTAGCAATGATGATGCACTTTTAAGAAGACATTTTCAGGACATCGCCCAGCCCTAGTTTTGGACAGACAAAACAAGACATTTAGAGCCATCACCTTGGACTTTAAAAAACTTGGGTGGACATTCATCACTATTTTTTGACATTTTATAGACCAAACAATTCATTGATTAATCAGAAAAATAATCAACAAAATGAATGATAATGAAAATAAATGTTAGGTCCAGCCCTAGTGGACACAAACATAGTAGGTTTGCCGCATTAGTTGGTGTTCCCAGTGTTACACAGTGTTCAAGCATACACGGATTACACACCGACTGAATTACTTGCACATTGCCCCCACCATTGTTTTTCTTTCATTTCTTTTATAGAAATAAAATCTTTTTAGTTCAGTTGTGCATATCAGCGCCCACATTCATTTAATGAAAAACTTGTAAAATACTAAGCGTGTTATTAACACTTAGTCGGACGACGAACACTACAATTATAAAGTGCAAGTGTGCTCCGTACAGCCACAGCAGAAGAGTTGGACGTTAATGGAGGAAGAAGTGGTCTTACTTGAGCGGTAAAGGTACCCTGTACGGGAACAGAGAATGAAGAGGCTGCCACAGCCCAAGCCACAGCCCAACTGGACAAAAGACTTCCTGTTTCATTTGGTCAAAGAATGGCGAGGATATTAGGATCTAGCGTTAAGGATCAAAGTAGGAGTTCTACAGATATTGAGTGTCACTGACAAATATGTTGTCTTGTAAAACATCCTGTGTAATGTGTAACACCGGTGTTGTCATGACTATTAGCCTGTGGGAAAACTTCCCATCCCTAACAGATACCCAGGCTAAATTTAAAGGCTGAATCATTGCATTGACAGATGTTATCAGGTGGGAATGTGTTGACTCATAGAGTTCAAACTGGGGTAGCAGAGATCTACAGTGACCATGCAAACCTCCCTCCAGCTCCTCTTATCAGGAACTGCTGACCTTGCTTTAGTTTTCTTTGAACAAGACACATCCTCCCCAAAGGCCCCCGAGGTGCTGCTCTGTATATGACCATGACCTCTGACCTCCTCCTGTGAAAGGAGTCCAGAAAAGAAAATCTCCCAGTGGGGGATCCACTGCTGTAAGACATCAATCTCCCCTATCCAACACAGATAGGTTGATCCAACACGTGACTACGCTCACAGCTGCCTTGCACACCTCCTCTCTTGTTCTTTCTCACTTACACCTGACCTCTACTTCTCTATATCAGTATAAGTCATGTCCACATGTCTGCGTTAGCTTTTCAACCACACTAACGCCAGCTTTTATGACCATTTAACATTTTTTGTGCACTGTTGAAATTGAGGAGCTGGGATTTTCAAATGTATCGGCTCCCAGACATTTTTCTACATACCTTAGTTAGTTTTACCTGACCTTACTCTTTCCTCCCTCTTCTCCCCTTTTCTACTCTCAGCTCCTCCCTCCTATCTTTCTCTATTTTCTCCCCCCATTCATTCATTCTCTCATTACCCTTTATGTACTTTACACCTTCCTTTACTCAGTTTTACACTATTGGACCTCCCACCCTCTCTTCTGTATGCCCTTCCTGTCCTCCTCCCATTTCCTATCCATCACTCTGGCTCCTCCCTCCGCTGACTGCCTCCACCCCTCATAGTGATTGTATATCGGCCTTATGGGAGGTGGTGCAGTCTTTGACGAAGTGCAGCTGAGTGCTTTGAATTAGTTATGCACACATGACTTTCAGACATAGTGGCTCCCTAGCTTCCATGTCTTTCCCCCTTTCTTTATCTTGTCCTTTTTACGTCTTCCCTTATCTGTCTTTGCAGTGTTTGTGTGTTTTTATGCACCATTTATGACTCGCCTGGTTTGCGCCTCTCTTCTCTTTTCATTAAGGACTTTAATCCATTAAGAATACCGCTTTACACATCGTGAACTAAACAATTTAATTATGTTGTTTGTATAAGGTTTATTTTCAAAATCTTTTGGTTTGGTATTGTATGTAAGGGTGAATTTGGTAGAATGCTTAATAGATATCACCATTAAACCTTCCCACTTGATTACTTACATCTAGACAATTATTTTAAGTTTTTTTTAATTGATACATTTGAATATGCAAATGATGCATTATGTAATTAAATAAGTACTAACTAGTCCATACCCATTGGTAGCTTTGTTACCTTCTATCTATGCCAATCCTCAGGAGGGAACTTTAGATATTGGTCCCTAGATTATGTTCACCGAGTTTCATGCAGATCGGTCAAACTTCCGAGGAAGAGATCAATTTTAAGTGTTTTTCAAAAAAAATTCAAGATGGCGGAAAATCTGTATAACCGGAAATTATGGGTTGTTGAGGCAAATTTGTTCCTCATGAGGAGAGGCATCCCTGTGCAAAGTTTCATGTCTCTACGACATACGGGGCATGAGATATGCCCATTCAAAGTTTGCAATTTCAATCAGTTGCTATAGCGCCCCCCTTTGGCCAATTGATGTAATATTGCTTCATTCTGTGCCAAATTTCACATGGATTGACCAAGTCAGTGAGGAGAAAAACGTGGAACAGAGACACAGACAGACACACCCACAGACAGAGTTTTCGTCATTATATAGTAAGATATGCATACATTTCCAGAACAGTAATCTGAACATTGGATTAAGCCAGGTTCATATTCCTTGTTTCATTTTGTTGACATTTAAGAGCTAAAACTTTGAACCTAGGGGATTTTGGATATCTCTTTCAGTCACTCCATAAATCAGAAAATACTGTCATAAACCATAAAAAAAATCAATTTTAACCATGCCTCTACCGGGCTCAACAATGATTGCCTGATTGCCTAGGGCAAATAAATTGCCATATCAGGCTAGTAAATCCAGCAACTCAGTTACCTGATCTTTGCTGATAATGGATATAGCTAAAGCATGAGCCATCTGGTGTCCTTCTCATATCTGTTTAGAGTTGCACATGCCCAGTACTGGATGACAATTAACTTTAATATTTTTGTTATTTGATGTCCTCAGATGAATAAAACTATTGTAAAGGGGCAATTTGAAATTAACTTTAGATATATAATAAAAATAAAAAAATGTACCCACTTAAGATAAGCAGTAACGTTGAACCCTAGGTATGTGCTGATCTCGCTACTGGTTGCATAGAAACTTATCAGAGCCAAGAGGTAGTCGCATAACGCCCTCATAAAATGATAAAATTGTTCTTTTTACACTATTTAATGTTAATCAGTGAACCTTAGAGGTGCAGGTTGGTGTATTTAGTTTCTGTTGAGCAGGACTGTTTCCCATTGTTTCCAGTAGAAGCAGCTAGCCTAGTAGGGTCCTGGCTTTAGCTCAATATTTAACAGACAGATATAAGGTAATAATCTTCTCATCTAACTTCTGTAAGAGAGAAAACATCACAACTTTTGCTTTAAATGAGAGATTTGTGTGTTAAGTAGTACAATATATAACTGTGTACTAGCAAATCTATCTCAACATGAGACCACAGCATTTAAGGATATTTAAAGTTCGAGAGACAGCTCTTTCTTGTGCCTGCACACGTTAGGTTCATCACATCAAGTCCTGGGTGATGGTGCTTGTTTTATAGTGCCTGCCTCTTAACGTTGATTGGGCAATCACAGACAGATTTGCTCCGAGCAAAGATAATGTGGCTTTGGGCAAATCAGCCCCAGGCCACTTATTGTTTAAAAAAAAAAAAAAAAAAAGAGGAGGACTGCAGGAGCACTTGCTAAAAAATAATCCTTGTCCCAGATTACATGCTGTGATTCATGTAAATGTGCTACTTCAACAAAACTTGATGCAGCAGTGCTGTTACCCACTGTGATTGGCAGAGTGCAGTGCTTTTCTGTGAAAGAGGTCATAGAGTTTACTGCAGACATAAAGACAATTGTGTAATAGTTTGTTTCTTGAGGGTATAATGTTTCTGTATTAGAGATATAGACTCTTTTGACAGCAGATATTTTTCAGTGTCATTGCAGAAAAAGCACGGATGTAGATAATAGGATGTAGATACACTACACATCCGACGGCGGAGTGAGAGGGTGGTACATCATGTCAGCCGAGGGGTTTCCTATCTGTGCAGCCAAGCACCGCAGCACCCCACGGACTATTACATCCACACGGTTCCGGTGTTTCCTCCACAGACTCCACTTTACTCAGCTGTCCGATAAACCGGCTGTTTCTTCCCACTTTAACCTGAAAAATAAACCGGGGCTCAGTGCTCTGGTTGGATCCAAACGGAGAGCCGGGGCTAGCTCAGAGACTAGCGGAGGCTAACTGGCTGTGCTTCCCTCCAGTCATGCTGCAGCTAACGCTCTGCTAGCCACTCCCAGCTAGCTCCGGTTATTGTTATATATATTATATATATTGTTATATATATTATATATATTATATTGTTATTAAGGTTAAAGTGGGAAGAGACAGCGGATCTGTGGGGCAGCTGAGTGAAGTGGAGCCCCGGTTTCACTACAGGCAGATTCACTCGCTACAGGGGCGAGGAAAAAAAACCTGAACAGCCAATCAGAGTGACCTCTCTCACCGACAAGCTCTGCCACTGATTCAACATGCTCAATCGGCCGAAAAGCCGCCGACGCCACCGCAGAAGTGCTGACGGTGCGGGACACACCGCAAAAACTAGGGCGACAGACGCTCACCGACGGCTTGGTGTGTCAGGGCCTTTGATCACATTCTGTCTGAATTATGCTAACTAATTATGCTAACACTGCACTTTGACAAACAGTAACTAAAGTGCTCTCTCTAAATGTATTTCCTTCTGCAATGTTGCTGTTATGTCCCAAGCAGACCCCAAAGACAGATCAGGACTAATCTGATGGGAAATCCATAAACTGGGTATACGCTGTACGATTTAAGCCCATTTCTGAGCCCATTTTTGAGCCATGAGATTTATTTTAGTGTCTGACTGAATTTTAGCTTTGTCAAGCATCATTTGCCATGCAGTGTACTGATGGGGGCGAGGATCAGTCATTGCCAGATTAGCTACTCCCCATCAGTCGGTGGCCGTTCAGATGTATTTCTGACAAGTCAAAAATTCTGATTGGCTCTCGCACAGTTAAAGCAGAGTCTGCAGTCAGTTCCCCAAGTCTAGTGCCTTTTTTTCTCATTGCACCTGCACAAAGTAGCAAACAGGGCATCTGAAAGCCACAAGGTGACACGACACATCATGTGGACAGAAAATATGGAGGCCAGGTTGGTCAAGCTGTGGCAACAGCTGACGTGCCTCTTTGATGTTTCCTCCTCCTCCTATCACAACCGATATGAACAAGGAAAACTTTGGAAAAAATGCATTTTTCTGAATCATATTATTGGAACGTTACAGAGCTCTGCTAGCAAACAAACTTCTACTTGCCTCAAATTGTACACTATATGCCCAGCGTAAGAAGACTTAGTGTATGGTAGTATTGAAAACAGTTTTTATCAGTGGATCTTGAGCTACAATGACCAACACGTGACACTCATCCACCGCAGACTTTAGTTCAGGCACTTTCAGACCCTTTTTTATTGCCATAGTTAATGACTGAATTCCAAAATGACACTTCCTTTATGTTATTAAAATGCATCATCAGATATCAGTTGTGCTGGCAAGGAAATTGACTTCTGGAGAGAGCCCAGAATGTCAGCACAGAGTGACGTCAGGAGCAGACTCTGAGGGACAACTCTTCCCAGCATGCTTTGCCTCTAGTATTTCTGCAGTGCTCATAAATATTGAAAGGTTATGAAAAGAGCGAGAGGAGGCAGGTTGAGGGGGAGAGGGAATGAGAGAGGTTGCTCAGAGCTGCGAGAGAAGCGAGAGGGTGAAGGAGTAATGACAGGGAAATGAGAGGATTTGATGTGAAGCCGGGCAAATGAAGAAGTGCTTGTGAATCGAGGAGTTCAGGGCTGCCTCACCCTGTGTCATATTTCTTTATTGTCCCTCACTGTCTCTGTCTCTCTCATGTCTCTCTTCTTTTTTTTTCTGTGCCGTTGTCAGAAGTGCACGACAGAAATTGAGTCGTAAAGAAGAAGGGGACTACAAATTATAGAGCGGCTGAATGAGGCAGAAGTGGGAGTTGAAGGGGAAACATCCATGCCCTTGGCACCTGGTCAAATCACAGGAATGAAAATGTTCTGTAAAAAAGACAGCAAGGTGTATTTGGGTCCCCGCGCATGTGTGTATGGAACATCTGTGATCCTGGGGATTATTCTCAAGAGATTGTCGATTATGAAGTTAGGGATAAGACCAGAAAGTTAAATGGAGGAATGATAAATAATGTATCTAAGAGGAGAATGTAACCGTGTCTCTTTTTTGCAGCTTGACACTAAAAGAGGGTTGTTCAAAGTTTAAATACTTGCTTAAAATTCCATACTATGCACTATATTTTGAAGCTCTCTAACACATGAAATCAAATTTCTAGTCAAGTGCCTCTGCTTTCACCTCCTTTGTGTGTGTTCTTGTGTGTTACTAGCATTATATTGCATTATAATCATGTCTCAGACTTAATGGAATTTAAATTGGCATATCATGTAATAATCGCACAAATATCTGCGCACAATGTTTGTGTTGGATGTGTCTTGGATGTGTGCATTTAGACATCAAGATGCATGTATAAAAATAAGGAAAAGCATGCTTTGATTGTAATGGGTTGCAGAAGCAGTGGCCTGACAGAGGCTATAAATATTTCAGATGCTCTGTTTTAGCTCTGGGATAGAGAAGACAACAGGAAGATCCTCGTTTTGATGTGTGTCTCATCATTGTTTCGCCAGGAAAGAGAGATTTTGGTGCGCTGCAAAAATATATTCATCTCAACAAATCATTTAATCTTTTATTCAGTCTTCCACTCTGGTTTTTATTTTTAAGATAAAGAGCAGCTAAGCGTCAGATGAGCAGCGCTTTGTAGACGCGGAGCTGGCTGCACGAAGATATGTTAGGCTGGTCTACTGAGAGAGAGGCCAGTGTTAGTTTTACTCATAGACTACTCCCAACATTTGTTTGTTCTCATCACAATGATCTTACTTGAACATTGCTATTAACGTTAGCTTGCATACAGATAGAATACCTACTGTATAACAGCACTTGTTTGGAACCAGCAGTTAAAAGTAATTTGGGCAGGTGTGTGCTGACTGAAGTCTGCATTATTTCTGTGTCGTGATTATGGTTATGGTTTAGTTTTGACATGACTACATGGTTGTGCAGTCGATGCTGCACGTATACTGCTTAGTGGAATTAGTGTTGGGATTTGGAGCAAGCTACACTAGATGACATCAAACATCTTCATGAACCTCTCTCATTAGCAAGCTCTGCAGTTAATTATATTGGTTGTAAACTCATCTGACGTCTCACTTGTTAGGCATAAGTCACAGGCAAACAGTCGGTCTTTGTGCAATCTGGAGAGCTTCAAAAAGCTCCACTGCAAAAAGGCTGTCTCTCGGCAAGCCATTTGTGGTTTTTTATGAAGTCTTACATTTCGATTTGAATAACAGCCACTGAAAAAATGGTCATGGCCGTCAAATGCTCAGTCACATTTCCTGTATGTGCTGGTGTACGTGTGCTTCTTCCTGTATTTAGATACAGCACGATGCAACACTTGAATTTTGTGTATATTAAATAAGTATGTACTAATAATTAGGGCTGGGCAGTATGGACAAAAATTCATATCTCGGTATTTACATGCTAATCTTGGTATTTTCTACAAAACGAGCAACACTTTTTCAGTTTCAAGTCAAAGCCACATTTGAGATGTCACGAGCAGTTTTATAAAAATAGACTGTGATCAAAATAAAATGCAAAGACAGGAAATTCACTCCCGTTTGAAAATATGCAGCTGCAAAACAGTTACACCTCTAAAACACTGGTTGGTGGCAGGGTTTCTGTAATGTGCTGTAAGGTCTAGTTGATTGAAAACACACATTAAACATGGCTTAATAGCCAAAATTTCAAACACAAGTTCACAAATCGGCTTCACTATAACTCGCAGCATTCACAGACAAAGCACTTGTCTTTATCTGGACACATTTTTCCCACAAAAACAACATGCTAATGTTTTTAGCACAAGCCTTTGGCATTTTATGTTGTATAAATTAGCCTAGTGGCTAGCAGACTTTTCCCCTACTCATTTGAAGCCAGAGACAACATTTAATAACAAAGGTAACGCTGCAAAATTCGTCTCCATTACAACTCACAAGGTTCACCAACAAAACAACTGTCTCATACTAAACACGTTTTCCAAACAAATATAACATGCTAATGTTTTTAGCACAAGCCTATGGCATTTTACATTGTAAAAATTAGCCTAGCAAATAGAGGAGATGTCCTCTGCTCATACGAAGCCAGGATAAATCACACATGAGACTTAAAATGCTATATTATGTGAAGACTTCACTGTCTTCACAATTTATTGTTTTTTATCTGTGAAATTAAAGTAAATTAAAGTTGACAAAATAAATTGAATAAAAGCCTACAAAAATAGACGGGAGGTCTGCTTTGCCGCAACATTTAGTTAGATTTTTGGAGAGGTGCACGTCAGACTACGGCTCTAAAAATTGTTGCTGGAGAACTTGTGAGTGAAGAGAGAGTGAGTGTGAGAGAGGAGAGATGCACACTGGTATGCGTCATGTAACGCAACTCGACCCTATATTGATATAAACAGTGTTGTCTAAATTTATATCTTGCTCGAAAATATATCTAAGTATTGTACATAGTCTTTATATCGTCCAGCCCTACTAATAATGTACTTCATTTGTCTGCTTGGGTTTATTCACTTTTGCATTCTTTTGTAATTTATCTTGATTGACACACACATGCTTCAAAAGTGGGAAATGATGTGTCGCCGCAGTACAATGCCACGAACAGGAAGGGGTTTGGTGCCTCTCCAGCTGCGTCCACAGCCCTGTACGTATGTGTTTGTAGAGCACCATCTCACTCTCACACATTCTTGCCATCCATCCATCAATATTGGATCAACTCCCACTCTGCTGGACTCTATTGATTTTTCATTCTCAGCGCTATGACTTCATCTTGACCGGCATGGACGTGCTCTTGAAATGATCTCCACTTTCCTGAGCGGAAATGTAAAATCTCGACACCTCATTTATTAATTGAGGCTGCTGTCATTTGTCATGTCACATCTCTTTAACAGAATTAAGTATTTTACACACAAGTGGTTTACATATTCTCTGAAATCCCTCAGACTGACACGTAAAAGGACCCAACAAACATTAATCAATCACTGATGATTGTTACAAGACAAAACAATATGCAACAAACAAGATAATTTATGAACTAAATTAATGTGTCAAATACTAATTTGATCTTCCTTCCATTAATTCATCAGCCTGTTTGTCACATGTATTATCTTAAATACCAATTATCAGATTCAAAACTGTGGGAAATTATATGATTGAGTTTTTGTGTTTATGTATCATATATCGTTTCCTATACACCACTGATCAGTGTCTGATGAAAGTTATAAAGGTCACAGGTCAGAATGAGGTGACTTATTTCTTACTGACTGTAGTGGGATTAAATTGTGGAGGACGACATCCTTCCTGTTTCCTTCCTGAGGCTCTCAGAATAGAAGGTGTAGTGTGTGAAAATAGCTACAGGGAGTGTCACTGATGGTCTAGATTGGATGTTTCATTGGGATCATACTGATGGGTGTTTTTCATTAACTCTGGGCCTTCCTGCCAAGGTAATATTTTACAGTTACTAAGTTGAGGGAATTCACCCTTTGCTGAATCCTACCTCTTGAATGCACACTGGCCAGCTCCAAACAGGGTCTGACAGCTACACAGCTGTGCTCCTTAGACTCCCATGTCATTTTGTTTTGTCATTTTCAGGCTGGTTTTAATGATTTCAAAGGAGTCATGGTTAAACATGCCTGGTATACTTGTGATAATGATACTCATTACCCAGAGAGGTTTGAAGGAGGCATGAAAAAGGCTCATGAAATGGGCACAAATACCTGTGTAGCTAATGCTAGTAGAGTAAAGGACACCAATCACTAACTAGCACTTAATGCTACACATGCAACTGAATGTATACACATGCTGTACACTGTTGCTCCTGAACGTAATTGTCTTCTGTCTCAATCACCCTGTTATATGGTGGTTCACTTTTACTCTGTGATCTGTAGGCGTAAGCTTCTTTCTTTATCTTTTTAAGCTGCTGTGGCTGCTGAGTCAGTTTGACATCTTGGATATATCCTTCAAACATCATATTGTAGACCCTTCTGTCTGCCTCTCTCTGAAATAGCTTTTTGGTTTTTCAAAAGGATAATATTTCTTCTGGAAGTGCAGTCAGTGACTCCATGCTAGCCTCGACAGCTTGAAGGAGTAGCAGCAGTTAACAACAACAAACAATGAAGAAGAAATCGTGCCTGTAGTGTTAGAGGCGATGGTGGTTTTATCTTGTGGACATGTTTTAAGTTTATATTTTCCTGGGTGAGACCAAAAAGAATTTTTCTGCCTTTGCAGCACAATATTATTCAGTCTAATCCATAGATTAGATGACTTATTTTAATGTGTCCCTGTGATGCGCAGTGCAGGTTTCAGCAGTGACACTGCCGGGTTTAGAGGCAGTGCAGCTGTCTGCGCATCTGTTGTGGAGGAAGTTATTAATACTTTGAGGGTTTGGGGTTGATGTCTCACTAGAACAACCTATGATAAAAACATGATCACTATAGATACTGAAAAAAATCCAAAATGGCCTCCAAGAAGTTGATTTTTAAAGCAGTGTTAACATGCTTAAACTTATTGATGCACCTAAATCAAGTCATAGGTGTATGTTAATATACTTACATGAAGGGTGTAACCATTTACAAAATTTAGTTGGTTTATTATGACACAGTGGTGTCAGGGTTTGGTCGATTTTCGATACAGCAAAAACGTAGAAATTACTTGATTTTTTAAATGTTTAATTTATAAAAAATAACATCATAAAATAAAATTTTTTTTACTTTTAACAATAATGAAGCTACACATAAGTGAGCCATCTTCTGGGGTGTTTTCTTAGCAGCATATAAAACAAAAACATCTCCTTCGTTCGTTTGCTTTGGTCCGAATCAGAGACTTTTTTTGTTACAAAGTTGTATAATTGGGGGCGTCGGTGGCTTAGTGGATAGAGCAGGCGCCCCATGTGCAAGGCTGTTGCCGCAGTGGCTCAGGTTTGACTCCAGCCTTTGGCCCTTTGCTGCATGTCACTCCCTCTGTCTCTCCCCCCTTCACACTTGTCTGTCCTATCAATTAAAGGCTACAGTGCCCCCAAAAAAATCTTTGAAAAAAAAAACAAAAACAAAGTTGCATAATTGCCTAGAGTTGGTTCATGTTCTCACAGCAGCATTTACAAGTGGACCAGATCAAATGCCTTGTGCGATAAAGCTGCTCTTGATTGGTCAGTTTTTCCATGCGGGAAAAATCCAGGAAGTAAACAAAATGCTGAAGAAGAGTACACTTGCAAGATAAATGTGACACTTTCTAATGTCACAATGGAGGGACAACTACGCAGGTTGATTGTAGCGCTGCTCATCGTGGACTATATTGCTGTCATTGTTCATTTTAGTCAAACCGTACAGTTTGAAAACGAGGCGCGGCTCCAACTAGAAAACAATGTTTTGATGCATTGGATGTGCTGAATGTGCATATTAAGGCAGTACAGGAGGAGGTGCACATTAATAATCCTCCAGGACTGTAACATGCTCATGTTTAACCCAAACAATGTGTCATGTGACTGCAGTTGGTTCACATCCAGGTCGGAAAATGTTCTCACCACAAACGAACCGCACCAGAGTTTGTATGTAACCGGACTGAGACCACCTCTTCAAGAAGGTCTCGGTCTGGTTGTTTTGGTGTGCACCTGAGAGCTCATGAAGGAATATTGTAACAGGGCTCAGTTTCATTAAACATGTTTGTAAAGCCTGTGTTTTCTACTACAGAGTAGGACCTCATAACTGCAGCAATAGTTACCAGTTGCTGCAGTGACGTCTTGCCTTGTCTGAATCAGTTAGGAATGGCTGCCTAAATGCTGTGGGGATGACGTTAGCATGTAGAGTTTGTGTTGCTTCTTGTTTTCATCTAGTTCCACCCATTGACACACTTGGGGCGATGTCAGTGCAAGTGAGTTGACGTGTTTGAAGTACCCCCACTGATGTAATCTACTGTCATGTAGCAGATGCAACATACCATTGTTCTTCTATACATCACTTTCTCGCTGTCATCCTAATAACTCACAGCAAAATCAAAGTAGGTCCAAACACCATCATATTAATAATTTAACAAATCATTCAGTTTGTAACATGTACCTTGTGCTGAACATTTTTATACAAATATATGCATTGTTACATTCCGAACATACATCTGTGTTTGCTTTTTTTGTATTCACACTGATGACTGGGAGATAGACCTGACAGCATGGGCCTGTAAGGCTTCTACTACACTTACAGAGCCTGCAAATCATTGTGTAAGGAAGCTCTGTGTGTAAATCTACCCGCCACTATGGGACTCTGCATTGTTAGATTTTGTGTCTGCTCCTATTTTGTGTGTGTGAGTTCGCTTGAGAATCTCTTGTGGTAGAAGTGGGTCTTTGTTTAAACCCATGAGGGTTCATTACTGTGATCCATCTCCCTCCCTGTTAGTGCCAACGCTAACATACTGTGGCGTCTATGCAGCTATTTTTAGCTGCGGTTTGTGTGTGCGTACGCTTGTAGGTAATTTGTCTTCATATGCATTTTTTGTAGGATTATATCAATGAGTTTTGTGTTTATGCTCACGATGGCAAGGAGCTGCCATGTTTTCATTTGCACTAGTAATCTGTGACTGTCCACCAGTATTCATCATAATATATTCTGTCAGTTCATGCAACATACAGAGTACTACCTACTCTGCTAGCTAGATCTCTGTAGAGAGGGACTGGAAGATGCTTGTCAGGATAATAAAGACATTTTCCCTTTTCTCTCTCCCCTTCTGTCTGTATCTAATTCATCTTTTCTGCCTTCCTCTCTCCAATTAACGATGTTAGACACTGAAAACAACAGTGTTGAACTTCATACACATACTCAACTTCACAAACAACGTGTATTGTTTGCAGCAGTAAAGATGACAGACAGAGAAACAATCAGGAATCATCTTTTTTTTTTCATCTCTAGGTGTTTCATTGCAGTGCTTCTTGTAAGCTGCACTTCAGTAGTAACTTAGATTTTTTTAAATTTAAATAAGATTATAAAGATATGATAATTATTTTCACAGATAGCATTTGTGAAAACGTTCCTGCATCTTATTAAAAACTAACTGTAATTATGTTCATATAGACTATCACAGCAATAAAGAAATAAATGAAAGACATTCACACACAATATTTACTTGATACTGGTAATATGATCAAATGGACCAAGCCAATATCAAGCAAGCCAACAAAAACAATATAGCATAATGTTTGTCTTTAATTTTTAAGCATATCTTTACAGTGATCCTCCTCTCCTTCTGCCAGTTTTATACTAAATAAAATAAAAATGAAAGGTTTCATGTAGAAAACTTAAATCGTGTTTCCCTTCAATGCAAATTTTGAGCAAACTTTTGAAATTTTGCAAGAAACATGGTGTGTTTTCATCACCTGGTTTGGAGCAAATACACTCGGCTCTACAGAAGTCGGTGGTGTAGAATACACTTTATGCATGGCTGTAATCCATCAGTAAACAGAACAAAGGATGTAGAGGTTGCAAACCAGAAACAAAACAAGTCACCTCAGCCATCTAGACCAGTGGTTCCCAAGTGGTCCAACCACGGGGTCCAGATTTCTCCTTCGTCCTTGAGCTAGTTTGCTGTCTTTGTCAAGGAGCTGTCCATTAGTCACTCACTCTACGGCAGGAAACAGCATTTCAAAATAAAAGCTGTGTGCCAGAAATTCACGATACTTCAAAATATAGTGTGTTTTTAACAAACTTGACACATTAGTGAGTCACTTGCAGTCCATTCAGAATGGAAACATGACCAACGTTTGGACCGCAACTCACCAGATGTGAACCACTGATCTAGACCATCTACAAGAGAAAAATGGACAGAGGTCCTCAGGAAGTTGTTTCAAGTTTCAGTTGGTCTTTCATGTCAGATATATTGGCCATGTTAATGCTGTCCGGAGACAAAGACAAATTATGCCATTGTGGGAACATTTGGGAAGAAAGCAAAAGTGGGAACAGCCGATCAGTCATGTGAGTTAAATATTCACAGCGTCAGGACTTATTCGGCAAAGGTATTTCCATATCTTATTAAGTGCTTTGACTCCTTTCCAAGAAAGGCAAAGACCACCTCAGTCGAACGTAAAAACGTATTTGTGCAATTGAGGAACTTTCATGGAATTTTGCTGTTTCAAAATGTTCATAAAAATACGTTTACAGAAACATGCCCATAGACTTAAACATGTTCTCCATCTGTGCCAACAGTATCAGTACATATAGTGTAGTAATAAGTGTTTCTACAAGGACCTACCAAGTCACAGTGTGAGGGAGATGAGATGTATGTTGAACTGAGAGAAGTCATCTCAACTTGAAGTGACACAAGCACTCACTTCAAAATCAGAAGTGACAGCAGCTGTCACTACAGTAAGGACATGTATCCAATGTTCTGCCAATGACTTCAGTCAGAGCAGACTCACAGAACAGAAAACCACCAAATACTTCCAGGATAGAGAGTTTGTGATGTTCAGAGATTGAATATCTCCCCTCACCCAAAGACCTGACTGCCCATGTATGTAGGCAGAAGCCAAAAGCAAATAGCCTGCAGCGAGGACAATAAAATCAGCCCTGGAATATTCTGATATTATTGTTTAATAACACCACATTCTGAGATCATTAAATCAGCCATACACATGTAAAATATACACCAACAACAGCTTATGTAACAGCTTATATTTCAATCTAATCACCCACTTTTGAGTGTGACTCAGTGCCATATGTTTGTATAAATGGCATCAGGTGTGGGGGTTTCAATCAGTATGCGTTTCTGTCACTTGCACTAGACCACTTGTTTGTGTCAGCTGCAGTGTGTATGCACATATGAGTGTGGTTAATACTGTATGTGTGAAATGTAGGTGTCAATTATGGGAGGGCACAGATAAAATGTATTAAATAACAAACCTGAAATCATTGGCTTTAACATTTTGCTTTTAATTTCCACATGTGTGTGCGGTTATTGCATTTTCTCCTCGGTAGTCTCTGCCTCTGTATTAATATTTGAAGCCTCTACCTCTTCTGGCTTTTGTCATGTCTACATGATTATTTTTGGCTCGGCGTAAAGCTTATGAGTCTGTGCTTCACTGTGAGGATATTCAGTCAGATTTGTGTGGGTTAGCCACACTATCACAGAGAAATGAAATGTGCCGTGTTACAGAGCATCACATTCTGACACTCAAGACACAAAGACAGCAGGATCATCCACACAAAGAAAATAATACACTGTTCACATGTCATTGTGACTCTGTTTGACATATTGGGAAGTAATAAAGTGTTGTATTTATCTTTATTTCCTTTGTCTGAGCTTATATATGTGGATACATGTACTGCGCCACATGCAGAATGAAATATGAAGCTATATTTTTATGATATTTGGAATATATGATTTTGTTGTATATATGTGCATGTAAAAAAAAGATGGGTGATTATAAAAATATAATGGTGAAACAGAAAAATACAACTAACCAATCCAAGTTTCTCTCTTTTACCAAACTAAGACTAACGTTAGCTTAATTGCCTTGTTAGCTCATTGTAAAACACTTCATTCAAACTCGACAGAAACAAAATAAAACTCACCAAAACCGTCTTAGATAGTCTTTTTAATCATCTTATTCGTTTGTACATTGTTCCAACAACCATCAGCTTTAGTTTGGTCACAAGAAACCCTTAATTAAACAAGTTAGATGTCTCTAGAAACTCTCCATCCTCCTTCAGAGGCAGCTACAGTTTCAGATTACTAGGAATGTACAATGATATTGGCACATCATTGGTATCGGCCAATACCAGCTTTAAAACCATCATGCTTTTTCTTATTTTACAGAATAAACAAATATTACATTCATTAAAAAGTAGTTATATTTCATGTCTCTGTCTGTTGGTGGGCCATCATGGTAAGAGTATGCATGTGCAATATGATGTTATACCACTGCAGAAGGTACTTGATGATGACCAAAATAAAAGTGAATATATCGATATCAGTATCAGTTATCGGTCAAATGAGTTGCATATCAGATATTTGCCAAAAATTCCAATATTGCGCATCCCCACAGTGTATGATTTTCAACAAACATGGAAGTAATGGCAATAAAAGAAACAGGGAAATAACAGTTGCGGTAATATTTTAAAAGAAAATAATTGCTTATATGGAAACGTACCACTCTAGTTTAGTTGTTACTGCATAACATCAGGGCATTTGTAACTTGCTCCAAGTCGGTTTGTTTAAATAGAAGTTAGCCCTTATATTGGTTGCAATGGCAATGGTACATATAGAATTGGCCACCGCTCTGACCATCCTGCTATGTTGATTTGAATGGATGTGTCCGTTCTACTGTCATTCTATTTCTATATTGGTGACATTGATTTGCTGACATGCTTGAAGCACTTTTTCTTCAGCTTAAGTCTGGGCAGCTGACACAAGTGTTTTTATTCTTATAGATAAAAAAAAAACAAATCTTACACCTGGAACACTGATACTGAACAAACATGTTGCTTTTTATGTTTTTATGTCTGCCATTAACTGTCTGGTCTTGTTGTCTTGGCTGATGTGTGAAGTCTTCTATAGGTGACATGGTTCAGCGCTCATTTGTCCCGTCAGGCAGTATTGTGGGCTCTGAGAAGTTGGCAGAGGCCTGAGGAATATAACAGAGTAAATATGTTTGTTTACATCCTTGTGTGTACTTAACTTAGTTCCACATCAGCTGCAGTAGGGTTTCATGCAAAGAAAATGTCACCTTTCTAAGTCCTGTCGTGACACAATCAATGAATATTCCTACTGATGTTGGAAGATGTGGATATTTGTCTCCAGACAGCATGAGTGAATCAGCTGAAATTTGATCAAATAAAATACCTGACCCTACCAGCAGATTTTGTTTTATGATAAAAGTCTGATTTAGAACTTAGTACACAATTAAATAATCCTTAGATTGACTTCTTTGTTTTTGCACTGTGGTGACAGTCATGTGTTACTGTTGGGTCCATGTGGTCATTGCATTCAGGAAAACTGCTGTGCTGTTGTGGCCTTGCTAGCAAGTTTCTAGTCACACTCATTTGGGCTTTTTCCAGTGCTGTTGTGTCTCCTCTCTTCTGTGTATTGTCGTTTGGACTTGTAGAATGTGCTGTGAGCTGATTTACAATTCAGAACATTAACATTTAATATTTATGACTGTCTAGATTAGCTATGTGTTCTGTTTTTCACTTGTACCCATGTGAGTTTGTCAATATCTGCAGGATTGTGTCTTACTTTTGGTATGGAGTAGAAATTCTGCTTGACCTTTGTCACAAAGTGTAGAATGACCTTGCATGTTTTTTACTTCATGGCCATTTTATTGCTGTCACACAAGATATATTTCTGGTCACTTTAACATCAGTACAGTTCCTTTTCCTCATCCTCTCTGCCACACATCCCATAGCCTTCTCCTACCCCACCAACAAACCCCTTTAGAATCAGTAACGACATACACACACACAGCTGTCTCACACCTTAACATCAAGACATGAACACACACATTATCAACACAGACCCTACCTGAGACAATCTAATCTCTAGTATCATATCACCACATATATCATCACGCCTCCTTTATGTTGTTGTCTATCAGACTGTCAACTGCGTTTGCCCCATTCCCCTTGTATGTACACGTTCTGTCACAATATTTCACCAATAAAGGAAGAAGAAGAAGAAGGAATCTAGTACTCGCGCCACTGAGCTAGCAAACATTACAACTCAGCCAAGGGGGACGCCATTAATGTTTACATCTCATGCTGTCACAAGCCTTTCATCCATGAGTAGATGCACACCTCCGTCTGTGCGGTGATACAGTTGACAGGTGTAGTTTGGTAAAAAGAAAATAGTTCCCACATGAAACTGCTCACAACGAGGCCTGTGGATTATCTTGAGTAACCAGGTCATGATTTGTGGAAAGAGACACTGATGTTGTCAAATGTATTATTAGGCGGCTTATATCTCTACAGCCAATATGTCCAAAACTCAGCAACTCACACCCAAACAATCAAGACAGGTGAGAGGATGATTTGGGGATGAACTGTCCCTTTAAATGAGCCTTAAGACACTCTCTGTGGTAAACATTGTCCATTAGGAGGGTGTACAGCTGAGAATCCAAAAACCCCTGCATGGCAGCAGATCATAATGGCTCAGTGGCTGTAAAGTGGTTTGATAAAGACTCAGTTTATCTTGCATCTTACACAAATTATGAAATTCTTAATTACAGCAGTCCCCTGAGGCAGTAGACTTTGGGATATAATGTGACATACTCTTCATGTCTACATTTAGGTCCTGTTGGCACTAGCATCACATCATGAATACACCCCAAATACACAGTAAATGCGGTGAGCTTGTGTTTTGTCTAAGGCATCCCCTCTGGAAATATTGTGTTGTTTGTGTTGTGTTAATTTAGGCATTGTTGGAAAGAATAAATCGAGATTCAGCCCCTGAATTAGAGTGATATGCACTGTAGCAATCATTAATTTTAACACCCCTCTGGCTTAAGTTGTCTACTCAGGGTTATCTGATCCAGTTGGATATGAGGCTTCTGTGAAAGCTAGCAAACAAATTAGTAATAGATTACATACAAAAAAATGGTGATGGTATTTATAGATATGGGAAAATAATGAGTCAGAGAAAGAAGGGATTGACCAGAATGGGTGAGGCAGCAGGAAAAGGAAAATCAGATTTAGGTACAGGCGAAGTAGAGGCACGGATCATTTATACAGTATTGAGCGATACATAGTGAGGGGTTTCTGTGATCTAATCATTTGGTGTAACTGGCACGATGACTACAAATAAAGTGAACTGCCAGGATTGGATGTACAGCTCTCTGTGACAGAGAGAAGAGTGAAAGGAAAGTGGAGGGAGTGGCAAAAAAAGGAGGGTGATGGAGATTGAGAGATGGTGGTGGAGCACGTAGGAAAATGGATTCCAGCCTGACAGCAACATGAACACGAGCTGGTGAGGAATGAGTTTCTGGAAGGTGCAGCGAGATTTTTCATTTTCTGCCAAATGTGGCCAGCTTGTGCCTTACGCTGCTGTTGCGCACACACTCACTCACGCACACACAATGACCAGCGCTAATTAGCAAACAGATGATAAATGATTGTAGAGAACTGGTTCATGCAGCAGGGGTGGTGGAGTCATGGGGAGGAGGAGGAGGCTTGCAGGTGGAGGCTATGATCAGTGTTACAGTACATACTATGAACACATCATGGCACAGAAGGAGAGAAACATAAATGGAGTTCACTGTGAAATATATGCAGCCAAACACTCACCATGTAAATGCACACGGTAGGGAAACAAATAAGACTTTGTAGAGAACAACTTGTCTTTTAACATGCTAGCTTTCTAATTATAGAATATCCATAAGGACCTCTGCATAATGTGACAGACACACAGTATCATCACTTTGGGTTGTTGGGTTGGAGAACCTCCTGTCACTGGCTGTTTGAAGTCCCGTCTCTCAGTGCTCTCAGGCTGAGTAATGTCTGTAGCTCTCATGTTCAAAGCAAAGAGATGAGATAGTGAATGGATCACGTTGCTTCCCAGACACTTAGTGATGGTCTGCAAGAAGAAAAGAAAATGGAGGCACAGAGAAAAACACATTAAAGGATATTATTGGCTAGAAACCAAATTTGTATAGTATTTAAAATATGTGTAAGTATATGTAAGTCAGTTTTTTTACAAATATAAGTTAAGGTTTTGATTCATTGCTTTCTATACTTGTAGATAATGTGAAGGGGTTTGGTCCTCAGCAGCTGCATGGTATGTCGTCCCCGTTACCTCTCTCACCTTTCCTGACACTCTCCAGCTGTTTCATAATAAAGGCAAAAGCCCAAAAAATTATCTTAGAATTTAAAAAAAAGAAAATATGAAGTGGTTTACTGCAGGGTTCCAGCAGATACTTAAAATTATTTAAAAGGCTTTTAATTAATTGATCAAAAATAAGGCCCTGATCAGATTAAAATGTCTTAAATCAGTCTTTCAGATGTCTTGTATAGACATGGAAGTAAAGTTTTATGAATTTTTTTTTCCAACATTGCATTATAAAGTCTCAAAATAATTGGTAATAAGAATATAATTTACCTAATGTCATTTACTGAATGCCTCTTGCATTAATAGCACCAAAAAGTCATGTTTTGCCCAATAAATGCTTGAACTGTGATCCTTATCCTTAGGTAGTTTGATCAGTTTTGGTAACTGTAAAATTGACCTCAGATTTCAGTCTGAGTGGCATTGAAAAAGTCTTACATTTGACTTACCTTAAGCTATTGGAACCCTAAAGACTATTTAGTTACCATGGGTTGCTTCTATCTTTTATTATAAGTAAGATTATTCACAGTATTCCTTTGGGTTTTGGTTGTGTTTCTTACAAGCGTACTGATTTACAGTATATATAGTGCATTATCCACCATGGTTTACAGAAAAATTATCTGTGAAGTCAAATGAAACGTCAGGAAACTATTTCCTACTACTCCAAATATTGAGGTTTAATTTATCAGAATGTCAAAGGAGCTCGACTGAGGAGAGAATTCTGTTATGTCAGAAGGAGGTGAACTGAAAATAATGGGAATAAATTGCAATGAAAAACAGGGTGTTGATTAATCAAAAACATAAAGGGAAAAAAATGACAGGGTAGTGGATTGTGAGGAGGCTGTCAAAAGACCAGATAATGTTATTTGTTTGTTAGATAAAATCTAATGGAATTCATGGTTCACAGAAACAAAGCACAATGGCTCCTGATGCATCTGCACAGATGAGAGATGTGAGGAGAAGGAAGAAAAAAGTCCCCGCCATTTGAAAAGGGCAGGTGTATCTTTCAGCAATTCAGCATAATTAACCGCTTGAGAATAACAGCTCAAACAAATACATAATTTTGCCGGTGACAGGGGTGGAGAGAGGGTCAAGAGAACAGTACATTACGCAGTATTTTCTCTTCAGGGCACTGGAAACATCTCATTGTGCGGGTCAGTCGTATTACACTATTGGCTGATGAATGAATTCAGAGGTGGGCGTACAAACACTGACACACACCGAGACACAAACCACAGGAGCTTTCCTCTGAGATCAGACAGGCAGACAGCGGAGCTCGTGGCGGTGTGTGCTTGGCTATGAAAGCCTGCCAAACTCACAGTGTGGGCGAAGCTCGACTGTAAGGAGTCTGACATTTTTAGCCTCTTACAAGGGGCAGGAGAGCCCCTGGATGTAGTATTGTATTTCCTCCATGTAGCCTTCTGTCTTGCCTTTAACTCATTGTCAATGTAATGGGTTAAGATATGTAGTCTGACTGTAACTACACCCTGATATCAAGGACTTATGGTTAAAGGAATACTTCACACCACAAATGGCTATTTGTATATCAGTTATTCGCCACGTGTCAAGTTGAAATTTTGAAGTAAACCTTGTTTTTATTGCATGTGTCAAGTGAACGAGGAATCTGAGAAAATTCTTGATGAAATGGGTCATGATTAACAACAGCGAAACTAGTGTATGATCAGTGCTTCCAAAACAGACAGTCTGACGGGGAACTGAACTGGAGGTGAAATTTTTCCATGCTCTCTTCAAAGCCAGACCCCATTGACAAAAAAACAGTAATTTTACCTTGTTGAGCACAGGAGTTGCTGGTCTACCACTGAGCCAATCAGTCAGTTTGTTTGTGGTATTGTGTGACTTTGGTGAACCCGAACTCACCTTTGAAACACCTTAATAACACAAACAAACTAACTGATCAAGACAAAGGTAGACCAGCAGCTCCCATGTTACGTGAGGTAAAATTACCTTTTTTGTTTATGGAGTCTGGCTTTGAAGAGAGCATTGATATGTTTCACTTTTGGTTCAGTTCAGTGTCGGAAAGGGCTGTCTGTTTGGGAAGTACTGAGCAAATGAGACTTGGATTATACTGCACAAGTTGTGTGAGAGTTTGGAAACAGATGTTTTGATGTAGTTTTGCTGTTGTTAAAAGTGGTCTCCTATTACTTAAGTTCATCAAGATTTATTAATTTTTTTTGGATTCTTTGTTAGCCGGACGCATGCGAGAAAACAAATGCATTGCAGTGCACAAATACAGCATAATACGCAGCGAGTAATTAATATACAAATGGTCCATAGGAGGGTAAAACATTCCTTTAATCCTGGAGGAACAGTTGATATTTAGCAAGTTTTTGTTTATATTTCTGACCTGTTGATGTTGGTATAGATGTGCAGTTTGTGTTCTGTTGTCATCACCTTTATTGGTGGGGGAGGAATGGATGTGTTTTTACTCATACATTCATTCCCCCATTTATTTTCCGTAACCGCTTTTCCTGTCGGGGTCACAGGGGGGCTGGAGCCTATCACAGCTGACATTGGGCAAGAGGCAGGGTACACCCTGTACAGGCTGCCAGACTATCACAGGGCTGACACATAGAGACAGACAACCATTCACACTCACATTCACACCTACGACCAATTTAGAGTCACCAATTAACTTGCATGTCTTTGGACTGTGGGAGGAAGCCGGAGTACCCGGAGAAAACCCATGCTGACATAGAGAGAACTTGCAAACTCCACACGGAGGGGCTCCCCCACCGTGGGTTTGAACCAGGAACCTTCTTGCTGTGAGGCAACAATGCTAACCACTGCACAAGTGTTCCGCTGCTTACCTCTAAACAGTATCTCTGTATTACAACGTACATCTTGTGGTTTTACCTAGAAAAATAGTTTAGATCTGTATTTACGCACATGCTCTCCTCTCCTTTTTAACAGTCCTCTTCCTCTTCATTGCAGGCGGATGCAGCCACCAGCTTTCTGCGTGCAGCTCGTTCAGGGAACCTGGACAAGGCTCTGGATCACTTGAAGAATGGAATCGACATCAACACAGCCAATCAAGTAAGATCATTTCATTTCACTCAGGAGCACAGCTATCCAAAAAGCTGTTTGTGTGCATGTGTTTGTGTGTCAGTGGGAGCAGAAAAAGCCACCCACAGATTTCAATTAACAAAACGGTAAATTAAATCGTGGCTGGAATCAAAATCAATTACAACATTTATTTAGTGCTCACAGTGCTTAACAAAAATGGCAGCCTACACAGGAGAGCCTGCTCTAAGAATCACAAAATTACTTTTTCATTTTCTTGAATATAAAACACTTTTAATTAAATTTAAAAGTGCTCAGTGCCAGTCATATCTTGCTTTTGTCATGTGGATCTTTGTGGATAGCTCGATGCAACAAGTCCATGCATGTTGTCTGTGGGGAATCTTTCTGAAAAAAACTTACATACTGTAGTCATGTAACAACACATTTTGCCAAGTCTAGGATGAAGTAAGCCATTTCGGGAATTAAATTGTCAGTATAGAGTAAAAATGAAAGAGTACTGCTGAACCCATGCACACATTAGCACTAGACCAAGGCAAGAGAACTTTATTGCTTGAGTTGTTAATGTTCCTCTGGAGATATTTCCAATGGTGCAGGTCTAGATGATATTTTTTTCTATACCACAGGAGGTCGGATATTCATCCCACTTTATAAGCTCTTTTCTTTGAAACTACCATTTATTCAATCATGCCCAGGGGTGGCATATTGGAAAAAGTAAAGAGGTTTTCTGGTTTGCTCAGTGCCTTCTGGCTAACTTGTGTTCTGAGCATAAAATATTGTATCATGAGAGGCACCGCTGCCTTTAGGATAATACATGTGCAGACTACACATTGTTAGAACAGCAGGATACATCTTTTGCTCGGGCAACAATAAGCAGAAAGTCTGATATTCTTGGTGAAGACGCTAGATATAATCCTGATGATAAGTCAAAAAAAAAACAAAAAAACAACTTTCTTTCAAAACTGGGATGAAAAGTTTAACGCGGAAACAAGTTTTTTTGCTTTAATTTATCATTATGAGGTAAATTTAGATTGTACAATGCAATGGCTATAAAATAATGACACCAGAGATAGATTGGTTCCCTTTAAGTCTCACTTTAATTTCTGTCTGCTACTGGGTATGATTTCCCTAGAAAACAAGCGCTCGATTTATGGCACAAAGAAGGTGTGTTAACCATTGCACAACCAATACAGGAGGATGATAGCGCCTTTGTTGTCCCTTGAAGTTATAGGTAGCTATCGCTCATTACCAAAGAGTATCAATACAAGTTCTTTGCAGTTACTTGCCCCGATAAAGGAAATGGCGGTCGATAGAACCACCGAAGTAACTGCAGAAAACAAAGGCAGTGTGTCCTGTGTTGTTGGTTGTTGATAGGCTTTAAAGAAAAAGGAAAGTGATCTGGTTGTCTTTGCACCTGTGGCACAAAAAATAATACCACTTTTCCTCTTGCACCAATGTCTAGGGCGGGGTATTGGTACTTGATACCTTTAAGGCATCGACCCAAATAATGCAGTACCAAGTAGTATCCAAACTACTCCAGTCAAACGATAGCTGTATTCGATCCTTTTTCCTTCAGGGGTCTGATCCTGGACCGTTGTGCCTCCCCACCGGATTAGCAAAGTTTGTGTTGTTGCCCAGCGAACGGTCTGGTCAGTTCAACGTCTGCCCGGTTAGCACAAGCTATCAACTAACACTGAGCCATTAAACGGTCCCAATAAACTCCCACAGACACTGTCATTTAACTAGTTATAACTACTAAGTTACATTAGCCTGGTGACTTTCACACCTGTCCCTGGCACAGATCTCACATCCCTGTTGCAGCAGCTACAACCCTTAGAGTCTGTGGTGAGGTAAAGTCAAGGGCAGTGAATTTGACAGAGTAGTCAGCTCAGTGTGCCGAGATGCCATCAAAACATTCAAAAGTATGGCTATACAACACATCACTCCTCTCACAATATGGGTATCAAATGACATACTCTATTGGTAGTGGTATAACTGTAAGGTTACTGGTATTGGTACTGTTATCGTAATTTTTTTTAACAATACACCGCCCTACTAATGTCTAGGAGATTATGGAGCCTGTTGTCACCCCACTGTCAGACAGTAAAAGGCTTTCCCTCAGTAAGAAGGTCATGATTATGAAACAGATTTAATGGAGACTGGTACTCAGGAACTTCATTTTACTGTATTCCTCTGAGGAAGAACAAACTGTACAAAATTTAGAGTTAGTAGTCTTTAAAGCAACTTGAAGAGGGATTTGAATGCACCACGTAATGTCACTGAAATCTCAATGGACTGCCGTTCTGCCGCATCAGCAAAGGATGTAAAATAAAAGACCAAAAAGAAAATTAAAAATTCACGACTCCTAGACCTCCTGATTCTCTGTCTTTTGTATAAAGTGGTGTGCATAAATAATTAAGTATATTAGATTATAGTCCCCTCAATCTTCAGCCCTACCGTCTGCTCTCTTACACCTTGTTGCATCATGACCAAAACACAACAAATTCAGGCAACTGAATATCCACGAGGCATGGATGTGTGAAAGTGAGTGTGTGCCGTTTGGATACACAGACAAGCTTGCCAGTTAGTAGTGGTGTTAAGGATGCTTGTGGAGTGGGAGTGATGTCTAGTGAATGAATAGAGGAGTACTTTTATACACAGACAAAACACTGTCAGTGAGATGGAAGTCTGGGCATTAAGACTGAACGCCCAACGCCCTCAATCTGTTTGGTAGTATCGATGCATGCAACACACACAGAAGATGAGATACTGAAGATAGATGACTGTTTAAACAAAAGGAAATGTGCATTTTGCACAATTTTCAAAGGTCCTTGATATATGTGTATTAAGATCGTAATCAACTAGATAATTACTATTGATATTATCTATAATAATTGAATTTCATACCCACAACCATGTGATCAGTTACATTTCTAACGGCCCTAAATTTGATTAGCTAGTAGCAATTACTTTCCTCCATTTCCTTCTGTAGTTCTTTCTGTGTTTTTCTGTCATAGGTTTATTTTCTTTACTGTTATATTGATGGCTTTTTACTGAGGACTGAGGCAAGGACAGAGGTGGTATTTTTGTTTGTGATTTATGTGATTCTGCAGCCTGTCCTTGCTATACCTACAGCCCTGCAGGCTCATGCTGGTGCGTTCTCTCTGTCTCTCTTGTTCTTGTTTTCATTGAGGTATCTAGCTGCCTTCCATTGTTGTGCTATTGTCTGTGTCTATGTATACATATATGTACATATCTAACGTGTAGGTGTTAGTGGAAGGGGTTTTTCTGCGCATTGAAGGTGCCTCTTGTGTGTTGAAAACAGAACTGAATGTCACGGTGTACTTGCTTTAGTCCAATGTGTGCACAGCAGACGTTCACACGCTACATTTAACAGTGCGTGTAATTGCCACTGATACACGGCGTGTTTCCCATCGCTCTGCGCATGCTCGCAGGGAGACTGTGTTATCCATTTGAATTGAGTGACACCGCAGTATGATGGGAAGCCTGAGAACAGCGTGGATAACTGAGACTCCTGGTGGCTGCATTGGTTACAGCAGGCAGGCTGCAGCTCCTACTTCACTAATGCTTTGTGTAGCCAGCCAGCCAGCCAGAGAGACAGTCAGACGAACAATGTTGAGATAAAACAGTTGTCTGCCAGCTCTCCTCCCTACTCATCAGCCTCATCAGGCTGTTCATTTTGTCAGAACTGATGCCGTTGTGGGTTTATCAGTTATTTTTAGAGATACAGTAACAAGACGAGCGATGTTCCGCACAGCTGGAGAAAATGGGCATATGTTGCAGTGCTGACAGGGGCACGAGACTGAAGGAATACAGTGTGTTTCTTTTTCATCTCCCTACACTTCCATCCGTAAAGAAATGTCATCTTAATACAATCGAAATGAACTTGGGAGTTTTATGATGTCCGTAGCAGAAGTCAAGCACATTACAGTCTGGATTCTCAGACCACTGCTCTAATAGCACATTAGGCAATTCTGAAAGGTCATGAGATGCTTTATGTCAGTGGTTGTGGCCAAGACCACAATGATCAAGGCCATAAAGAGGACAAGGGTGGCCTTGGCATGGATGTATAGAGATGTATTTGCCCAGATCTCTTGTATTAATGTATTGAGGGGAGACGCTGCAGGTGTCAGGCTTTTCATGCACTGGTCAGTTTTGAGATTTTGGGCTGCTTTTCATAAATAATGTCCTCTCTCAGAGTACTGGAATGAAAACCTCCAAAGTACATATATAGGTTTCTATTTTAGTTTCGATTTCTGCTCTGGAAATTTAAGTAATCAACTTGGGAAGAGTTGTGGTGATATTTACTAGTTAAAATGTTTATCCCATTTACTTGTAGAGTCTTATTTTGGGTCAATAAATGAATGGAATTTTACAATACATATCTTCAGAGGCCATTTTCTAAAAATATATATATATTTATTTATTTTTTCATACTCTGAGCCAGAAGTCTCCACTTCATCAGCACTTACATGCACCAAACTTTCAAGTAATATTCCTGTCTATATTCTGAAGGTTTCCACCAAGGGGTTTGTTCATACATCATTCATAACCTGATTTATATAACATTGTATTCTTAAAATATGTCAAAATGAATTTTTTTCAATGGCTATTGGCAGTATTTTCTGATTTATGGAGCTCATTGTGTAGTGAGCTAAAATGCACTTTGTAAAGCTTTGGCTTTAATATTTCAACAAAATGAAACAAGAACTTTGAACGTGGCTTTGTCTGATGTTCAGATTCTGTTTTGGTAATATGTGTAAATTATATTTAATTAGATAATGTCTCATTTGCGTGTTCAGATTTATAAAATATTCAGAACGTTTCAAGGAGCAAAAAGTAATAGTCTCAATGTAAGTAATCAACCGGGGCAGGTTCATGGAGATATTGTTTAGGTCAAATTGTTATCCTACTCACCTGTAGTGTCTCCCCTTAAGGAGTGTAGAAGAATGTGTTTCCTCACACAGTGTGTATGTATTATTACACTTACTCGCAAGACTACAACTTAACTCATTAAATTGCCCTGAGAGGTGGGGCATTTAATTTAATTAAATTCAGTAATGTGGACTGTTACAGTATAGTAATCCCGATTATTAACAGGATTATCATACTATTACTGAAGCCTCAAGAAACAGATAGTCCTTTGTTTCATCAAAAGTTCAATAGTTTGTGACTAATTTTTAATGGTAGTTGGTGATAACTTTTGAGAGAATGTTGTAACCTATATTTCTAACTCTAATGTGACTGAATCTCTCTGTCTTCTCTCTAAGAATGGTCTCAACGGGTTACACCTGGCCTCGAAAGAAGGTCACGTCAAAATGGTCCTGGAGCTGCTACATGCTGGCATTGAGCTGGAAGCCACCACCAAGGTACTTTGTTCTCTCTGTATGCTTATTGTTGTAAAGTAGCATTTTAACAACTGTCACACCTTCTAGTACCTTTCTGAACTTTAGCTAAGCTCAGAGCTAATTGAGCTTGATTGCATTGATATAAACCACTGCAGCAAGCATCCAGAAGCTGAACCAGCATACCTGTAACCACAAAAACTTAAACAGCTGTATAGGATTAGTGATGAGCCAAACATCAGCAATAAAAGTTTTTGACAACATAATGCCGGGTTCACACTACACGATATCAGCCTGATTATAGCCTGATGCAGAATGGTAAGGTGTTTTGATAGTTCCTTTAGGGATGTTACCACACAGAGTAAAAGAAAAAAAAAATTGGAAAATTGGCGTGAAACAGCAGAGGCACTTTATCAACCCGGTGAGTACTGCCATTAGCATCAAGCTAGCAAACAATGTTACTTCTTCATATAGGAGAGTGATATAAAGTAATGAAATTAAAATTTTGAATTGAAATTTTACTGACCACAACTGCAGAGGCTACCAGCTTCATTTGAAACAGACTACATTATAAACAGGACGTTATTTCCAGACACAGGTCTTTATTTATCATTCCTTCTGTATGTTTCTATTTTTACTTTTAACCTGCTCGGACTGGCTTCATAAAGTTAATGCATCACGCTGTCATTTCAAACTCAACACTTTCTGTGTCTGTTTAAAATTAAAAGCCCCTTCTAACTTCAGTGGAGAGAATCTCTTCATTTTCTAAAAAAGGCTTTTATTGTGAAACATTTACTGGAACTTGTTGTGGAGGATTCAGTGACTTGTATGTTTGCATGTGGTGCTTCAAATGTAGCTCCTGCCATCTGGTGGGGCTTTTTACTTTACTACAGTAACAGTTCGGCTGGGACATGAACGGCCACAGTGACTGCAGTAATAGCAATAATAATAAAAATAGGACAAGAATAACCTGATGACATCATGCACGTCATGAAAGACAACCAGCGACGATTGGTCGTGGACCAATGCGTAGTCTGTCATGTCTGTCGGCCAAGTCACATCACGATTTTATGACTCCGCAATTGTCTAATGTGACATAGTGACTGTCGGAATGGACAAAAATGTTGTGTAGTGTGAACCAGGCATAAAGCAATCTTGGAAAAAGACATCTATGCTCCTAGCTTTAGTTCACTGCAGCTTATCTGCATTGACCAAGATTAAAGATCACATTATGTCACTAGAACTGGATGATCTGAATTTTTTTAACAAAGCCGTTTAAGAACATGTATTATTAAGCGGGGGCTGAGTGGAGGGTGTTCCTTCAGGGGCTCCAGCCCTAACTGTCTCCTCAAAAGCACAGAACCAATGCTATTCCCTAAATAAATCTAATATGATTAAGTAAATGTTCTTCTGTTGCCTTAACATTCAATTCAGAGTATTATAGACCACATTTACTTGGCATTGTTGGGGATCCTTCATTTGCAGTTAGAGCAGCCCAGAGTATTATGGCACTGATTCAAATGTAGCTCATTTGTCACCTTAACATTATTCTGTGGACTCACTCCAGTAGTAAAACAAAAATAGGTTTTAAGGTCAGTAATGCTACGAACACCAAATTCTTACCCAACCTAGGTTATGTAACTTAAAAATAGTCACATCAGACAAGTTTTGTCTTTTTTTTAGGTGGCAGGAGTGAAATTAGTCACCCTCAACATTTGTTGTGTTTCATAATGATGAAGACAGTTGGAGAACAAGTAAATACAAATGGAGTGTGGGCTCTACAGGATGATTTTTTTTCCTTGGCAACTAGCATGCTTTTACCAAATGGACAGGATTTTATTATCTCACATGGCATGAGAAATAGTGCATATAGCTGCTTTAAATGGGAAACGAATCTCCTCAGGGCCGCTGTTATTGAGTTTGGGGTAAACCTTTGATCTCTCACCACAGGGTCTATATGTATCTATATTATTCAGGATACTTATTTCATTGTAACAGTTGGTTTTGTTAAAATATTCACAGCAGGGGTTTTGCTTCCGAATGAACTAAATGGCTGCCTTCATTTTTATCTTATACACTGAATGTATGCATATCTAATACACTAAGTTTAAAGCTCTCCGTGTAGAAATCAAGGCCATTAGGTTCATTTTTTCTCCCATTCACTCTAATTTTCTTTTCTCTCTCCTTTGGTGTGGTTTCGTGTGTGTGTGTGTCTGTGCATATGTGACCTCCAGAAAGGGAACACGGCTCTCCATATCGCAGCGCTGGCAGGCCAGGAGAAAGTGGTGGCGGAGCTTGTCAACTATGGTGCCAATGTTAATGCGCAGTCACATGTGAGTCACTGACTGCTGTGCAAGCGAGTGTGCTAAATCTGTGTGTGTGTGTGTGTGTGTGTGTGTGTGTGTGTGTGTGCGCATTTGTATATTACTGTGGTTGCATATGTGACACACCTGCTACAGAGTTGTCCATATGTTTACCTCCAGTATCTGTAAGGACGACTGTGTGTACCTGTGTGTGTCCTTGTAAAGATAAACACCTGTGGCCAGTTGCATTAAATGCCTTAAGTTTTCTCCTTAAGTATGATACTTAAAGGGAAACTAAAGTATTTTCAACACGGACCCTATTTTTCTATGATTTTATGTCTCAGTGCCTATTAAGGGCACATTTTTATTGAATTGGTCCAGAATTGAATGAGATTAATGCAGCCACAAAGTCTTAATGTAAGGGTTTCCTAGTGTAAGACCAAAAAGGAGAACATTTCAAAACCAATGTGAAGTTTAAAGGAAACCTTAAGGAGAAGACTTAAAGGGATAGTGTACCCAGAAATGAAAATTCAGCCATTATCTACTCACCCATATGCCGATGGAGGCTCAGGTGAAGTTTTAGAGTCCTCACAACACTTGTGGAGATCCAAGGGGAGAGGAGGTAGCAACACAACTCCACCTAATGGAGGCTTACGGCACCCCAGATTCAAACGTCCAAAAACACATAATTGAAACCACAAAATATGGGTTAGCTCTAACTGTCTCTCTGTATACCATGCTCATGTGTGCGCGTTTGCGCACGAGACCAGCGAAAACACATGAACACACATGAAGGCGCAAGTACGCACACATGAGTGTGGTGCACAGAGAGGCAGCTAGAGCTACAGGCTACAATGAGGCTAAAAACAGAGTTCAAATGACATTTTTCCAAACAACTTTTTACGTTGGGGCTTCAGGACACTTGGATCACTACGGACGAGCAGTATGGAGATATTTTGTGGTTTCAATTATGTGTTTTTGGACGTTTGAATCTGGGCTGCTGTAAGCCTCCATTAGTTGGAGTTGTGCTGCTACCTCCTCTCCCCTTGGATCTCCACAAGTGTTGTGAGGACTCTAAAACTTCACCTGAGCCTCCCTCGGCATATGGGTGAGTAGATTATGGCTGAATTTTTATTTTTGGGTGCACTATCCCTTTAGGAGTGTTCTGTGTAACCAATTTTGTTTTATGGAAACATTAACTTGGACTTAAACAGCAATCATAACTTAAGGTTCAGTGTGCAACAGGCCACTGTTACTTATTTATTTATTTTTCAGGTCAGATGAGTCACAAATCCCTGTATGGATCCTTAAAAAGTCTTAAAATAAGGCCTTAATTGGTGTGATGATCGGGATAGTAGAATCAGCTACACTCATATTTTGTTTCTGGCTGCTCAGGGAGGAAGATCCACTGTCTGCTAGCTAGCTAGCTGTCACTGTTCCCTGGACGACATGGGAAAGTGCAAATTGAACGAACATCGGCTATTCAAGCAAGGCATAAGAGGCTTTGTGTAGTTTATATATATATAAAAAAAAAGAAATTCGAACTCGGCACGATGTGAATCAAGGCAGTGGATGCCACATGCAGAGTGAGAAACACATAATTTCCAAGAAAACCCATCAAACAAACAGCAGGTATTCCCCAGTTCTGCTCTACCCTCGCCTCCATGACACCTCCGCCCACATCTCTGATAGCTGCACCAGAGTCAGCAGCAACAGATCTCCAAATAACATTCAGGTGTATGCCTACACAGAGAGCAGAGGTACTGTGGTGTCCTGACACAAGACAAAACACCAATCACAGGTGTCACGTGATGGAGTAGGAAACTCTGTGCAGTGTTCCTGGACCAATTGATGTAAAACACACCAATCACCCAAAACATTAAAACCACTGGTGGATGAAGTGAATAACATTAATAATCTCGTTACAATGCAGTGCTCTGCTGGGAAACCTTTGGTCTTGGTATTCATTTGGATGACACTTGACACGCACCACCCACCCAAACACCTAATATTGTGTCTTTGTGTATACATAGCTACACATACTACATTTGTGCCTCCACAGAAAGGGTTCAGTCCTCTCTACATGGCAGCACAGGAGAATCACTTAGAGGTGGTCAAGTTCCTTCTCGAGAACGGTGCCAATCAGAGTCTCCCAACCGAGGTATGTGTGTCTTTCTGGCTGTTCTGATTATGAGCCTGCACCACATAAATCGCATGTGAGTGCACTTTTTCTCGTGCAAAGACAAAAATATCAAGCTACAAGATATTCAATCTTTCACTGTATCTGCTCATAGCATACGATATTACATGGTGTCCAGTTCACTGTGTCCCTTTTCCCTCCCTGTTCTTCATTCCTCTCTCATTCTTGCCCCTTCCTGACCTCTTTACTTTTTGTCTTGTCTGCCCTTTTTTCACTCACAGGATGGCTTCACCCCCCTGGCAGTAGCCCTTCAGCAGGGCCACGAAAATGTTGTGGCACTGCTTATCAACTATGGCACAAAGGGTAAAGTCCGACTTCCGGCACTGCACATCGCCGCACGAAACGACGACACACGTACCGCCGCAGTGCTCCTGCAGAACGATCCCAACCCCGATGTTCTCAGCAAGGTATACACTCTGTGAGATTGTGTGTGCTGGTGTAATGGTTTATTTTGCGTACTGTGACATTACAGTCAGCCAAAAAGAAAAGAAAAATACATTGTATGAGCAGAAACAACACAATCGCAATATCTTTTGGGCTGTTGTCTGACTGTGCTGTCTAACTTTGTGTCCTGCACGTTGTTGTAACCTTGCTTTTCAATAATAATATGAATAAATTATAATTACTTTTCCCCTTTTCCATCATGTCTCCCTTTCTGTAGACTGGCTTCACACCTCTCCATATTGCAGCTCACTATGAAAACATGAGCGTAGCCCAGCTGCTGCTGAATAGAGGAGCCAATGTAAACTTCACCCCCAAGGTCAGTGTGTCTCAGCTGTGCGATCAGAAACAACCTCTGAAAGGAATGATGAATGTGGCTAAACATAGAGCACATATTAAAGGATACAGGAATCTTACCAGTACATTTCCAGATACTTCCAGATAGTTTTTATAATAGAACAGCTTCCATTATACTTTGGTCTTTTCTTCTCTAGAACGGCATCACACCCCTTCATATAGCCTCCAGGAGGGGCAATGTGATGATGGTCAGACTACTGCTGGACAGAGGAGCACAGATTGATGCCAAAACTAAGGTAGTGTACTGCACAGCTCCAAGCCACCGCTCTAGCAGTTTGTCACTTATGCATGTCCAACAGTTCCCGATGGTTCCCAAAACCTATTTCCTCCATCTGTTTTCCTCCCTGCTGATTTGCTCATTCCTGTCTCTCATGTCGTTTAACACCTTTCCAATTACTCTCTCTCTCTCTTTCTCTCTCTCTCTCTCTCTGTTTCTCTTTACAGGATGAGCTGACTCCTCTCCACTGTGCAGCCAGGAATGGCCATGTTCGCATCATTGAGATCCTGCTGGAACACGGTGCTCCCATCCAGGCTAAAACCAAGGTAGATCATTTGAAAGCCACAGGACACCTGCCTTCAAATATTAAAAATGTAGATATAATATCAAAGATGAGTGTTTCATTAAGCATCCACAATGTCTGAGTGAAAATAAATGTCCATAACTATTAAAACCTAGTTCGGAGATCCAAGGGGGAGTGGGTAGCAGCACAACTGCAGATTAAAACGTCCAAGAACACAGAATCGAAACCATGAAATATCTCCAGACTGCTCGTCTGTAGTGATCCAAGTGTCCTGAAGCCCTGACATAAAAAGTTGTTTGAAAAAATGTCATACACTGCACTGACGTGTGTGCGCTTGCGTGCAAGACCAGCAAAAGCATGTGAACAAACATGAAGGTGGTGCCGATGTCTCACGGTCTCGCGCAAGCGCACACACGTTAGCGCAGTGTACACAAAGACGGTTAGAACTACAGGCTTCAATGAGGCTAAAAACAGAGTTCAAATTACATTTTTCCAAACAACTTCATCCTTGGATCTCTTTAAGTGTTGTGAGGACTCTAAAACTTCACCAGAGCCTCCCTCAGCATATGGGTGAGTAGACAATGGCTGAATTTTCATTTTTGGGTGCACTTTCCCTTTAACTTCATGATTAATACAGCTTTGGGTGGTGTACCCCTGTCTATTAATTAACTTAAGACAGTGGCTGTCAAACCTTGGCAGGCTACTTTGAATTCTCAATCTGGCTAAAAGGGAGAGTACCTGAAAAGTTCTGACATCAGCTTGGCGAGACAGCCATATCAAATATATCAAATATCTTTCCCCTAAACATGATTGGGCAGAAATTTATTATGTCATCAATGCCCTTGTTTAGCCAAGCCTAACTGCAACCCAGTAACAGGAAAGGGAGAGAGAGTTATACCAACGGATGTTATAGCTATGTCAAAGGCTATGTTCACATACTTTTTAGGTTTTACCACTACTGTTATTACTGTTAGATCCCAAAAAACAAACTTGAGAGCCAATCATGGATTTGCCTTTTAAGGGGCATTAATGAAGTCTCTGTGGCAGTCTTTTAGCCATTCCTACCCCTTTGAGCTTTGTACTCAGCAGTCACTGGGGTTAACTCTTTAATACTGGTTTTGATTTGTGACTTTAAGTCTTCTGAAATAATCTAACTACTGAGTTAGATTCCATGTTTTAATACTAATGATGTTCCCAAGGCCAGCAAAATATCAGTATATAAATCAGCTTGATAGAAACGTATACACTTTCATCCAACTCTGTCTAATTAGCTCAAATCAAGATGTTTGACACATTTGTCTGTGTACTGAGCATCCCAGATCTGGGCCTCATCAGCCATGGGTGTTTATACTTGAATATTCCTGCTACAACATTCCTTGGCAGTTGTATTATCTGCAAGTAATTTTAGCACACTGTGCTGATTATATCCCCTCCAAGGATGCATACTCAGCTTTCCTGAACACAAGAAATTTAATCTTATTGACTGCGTGTGCTACAAGCAGCACCATCCTTTTTTGTTTTCTGCTAACTTGTGTGTCCCATTCTTTCTCTCTTACAGAACGGTCTGTCCCCCATCCACATGGCAGCTCAGGGGGATCACATGGACTGTGTCAGGCAGCTACTGCAGTACAACGCAGAGATTGATGATATCACGCTGGACCATTTAACCCCTCTTCATGTAGCAGCCCACTGTGGTCACCATCGGATGGCCAAAGTCCTACTGGACAAGGGGGCCAAAGCCAATGCACGAGCTCTGGTGGGTTTTGTGTTTTGCATGACGGGTACACAACAGTGACTGTCATATGTAGGAAATAAATTCTTAATTTACTTTTGTAGGTATGATTCACTCATCTATTGTGATATTTTTGTGTCCATGTTGCTCAGAACAAGTTCATACAGGGTGTGCAGATTTGTTTTTATATAACTAAAGGCGTGCAAAAGCCTGAAAGGGCAATCTTAATGCCCACTTTAATGTTTCAGTCTATAGTTATTTAGCAAAGCAACACATCAGACAGTCAGCATCACTATAGGGAGACATCTGTGAGATTAATGAGGCTGTAAAAAGCAAGGTAATCAGAACAGTCTATGGATTAAAGGACATTCTGGCTTCTTCTGACTTGAACTGTTTTCTGTGTGTTTCCAGAATGGCTTTACACCTCTCCATATTGCTTGCAAGAAGAACCACATGCGGTCCATGGACCTGCTGCTTAAGCACTCTGCTTCCCTAGAAGCTGTCACAGAGGTGAGACGATTTGGCCATTAGGGACAGAGACTGAAAATGAGCAATTACCCACTCCTCCAGTGTGAAGAAAAGTTTCCACCCAAGTGGCATTCATGATGCATTCCTTGTCATTTGTAACAAGCATATGTGTGCATTTCATGTCTGTATTTACTGCTTCTTATATGCTCATTGAAGGACAGAACAGATGTTGCTTGTATGGTTTTGAAATAACAAGGAATATGCGGCATTTCAGCCTGTTCTCATTCCAAGGTGGTCAAATACTGCTGCTTTGTCATGCTACTCAGAGACTTATAGCACAGTGATACACAGCTGAAACACACTGTAACACATGGTTAATGTTGTGAAGCAGTCACAGGTATAGGCACCAAAACTACTTGGTCAGGTTTAGAAAAAAAGATCACGTTTTGGATTAAAGTAAGTACCTTTGCTGCCTTACAATAACATGAGGCAGTGCGCGACAACCATATGTAATTACATGACACTAAAACAATGTTGACTTTTGGTTTTAGATGGGACACAAACTGTGGTCTCTTGGGTGAAAGTCTTGTCCTGTTTGACCTATCCTCCCCTCCCTCACGCCCCCATGCAGACCTTCTTGCTCTTCATACTAGGTCAGTTTTCTACAGTATTTCTGCAGATGGGTTTACAACTCAAATTTTACATTTTAGTTGAAAGCCCTGTGCATCTCATTGTGCCAAAGCGTGCCATTTGCGTTAATGTTACACGTCGATGGGTGTGACAAAGCTTCGGTATTTGAAAACCTGTCTAATGTCAGTGTTGTTTTCATTAAAACATTTAAAACTGGCTACTTCATGATTGGTAATAGGGCATATTAAAAGTGCTGTCCCAACAAATGGAATCAACATCGACACCAGTCCATTAATGCCAGTCAGTCAGATGTGACTAATGAACTAGAATGCCACTTGCCTTCTCTGTTAAGCTGTGATATTGAGCTTTGGTGACCTTCTCTGTCTGTGTTTCTGTGTGCAGTCTGGTCTCACTCCTCTTCATGTAGCAGCATTCATGGGCCATCTGAATATTGTGAAAAACCTGCTCCAGAGAGGAGCTTCACCTAATGCTTCCAATGTGGTAAGAAACCCTTTTCTACCTCAAAATTTAGCACGTGTTCCTCTTTGTTGTTGTCTTTTAAATCACACTGCCATTTTTAAGTCAGATGTACTACAAAAAGGTTACCTTTCTGTGTGTTTACATTATTAACAGAGAATTAACTCGACGCTAAATTACAGCTTGTTATTAGTGACACCTGTGGACATTAAGTGAAATGCAGTCAGCATCCTGTTGCTCACACTCGCACGCCATATAGTTTGTGCAAGCAAGCACCTGGACATCAGCCAAAATAGTTACGAATCACACACGAGACTGAACATGGAACATACATTAAAATCATTTTTAGAAAAATGTTACTATATCAGCTGACATTAAACATGGCTGAAGTGTCACATAACAAGGTCAACATCTGTAAAAGTAATCCTGGGGAGCAAAAGCGTCTTTGCTGAGAGAGACTTACACCAAGAATTGTATAGCCATATCAAGGCTATGCTCTCATGTTGCTGACTCATGTTGCAGAGATGCATAGTTATGGAAGAGAATGGGCTTTTTCAGGCGAGGGACTTAAAGAGACAGACACTAAATCAGAGTGTCTCAGACACAGGGTGAATACAGGTGTAGCGCAGACAGTGTGAGGAAAATTTAGTGACGATTAAAGCATGTAAACATATTATAGTAAATATCCAAAATACAAGTATGAACCTGAAAATTAACATTAATAAGTCCCCTTTGAAAGGGATATCGCTGACTTGTCATGAAATTGTAAAACTGACAACAGATTGAACATGAAAATAACAAATCATCTTTTTCTGCTTCATCCAGAATTTTGTCAGATGTACTTGGTTTACAAATTGAACCTGCCACTATTCAGCAGTATGTAGTATTTGATGAAAGACTTGAAAACCTCAGTTACATACATTTAACTGCCGTGCTATTATGAAAGTTAAGTGACGGGTTGACCTGTTTTTATCTGCACCAGAAAGTGGAGACTCCCCTCCACATGGCGTCCAGAGCAGGACACTGTGAAGTTGCTCAGTTCCTGCTGCAGAACGCAGCACAAGCAGACGCCAAGGCTAAGGTAGGAGTACTAGTCATGTTGTAGTTATCACAACCCTAAACAAACTTTGAGTTTATACTGTTTATTGTATTTGTAGCTGTCATTCAGTATTTATTTAGCATTCATCGGTGGTAAATTGGTTTGGCTGGCTGGCTTTGATTTATCTGTTTCCCTGTTTTAAACATAAATTGACCTCTTTCTCCTTGTGTCCAGGACGACCAGACACCTCTACACTGTGCGGCCCGCATGGGCCACAAGGACCTTGTAAAGATGCTCCTGGAGCACAAGGCCAACCCCGACTCGGCTACAACCGCAGGCCACACGCCCTTACACATTTCTGCACGTGAAGGGCATGTCCACACTATTCGAATCTTGTTGGATGCTGGGGCACAGCAGACCAAGATGACAAAGGTAGGGAAAAATGGTTTTATATGCATTTAATGTTCAATTACAGGAAGAGGATTTCAGCCTTAACTGAACTGGTCTACATTAGACACTGCACTAGATAAAGCTGTAGTTGGTGACTTTTATAAAAATAAATTTGTCATGTTTGCTAAAAATGTCACCATATCCAGACAGCTATACATGAGACAGATATTCTGTGAAAAAAAAATCATGGTCCTTCTCCTCGTAGTGCCTCTAATGGCATTTGCAAGAAGCTACTACACATGCACAAAAACAACCAATCAGAGCTGAGGAGCCTCTAAAGCAGCTGTCAGTAATGTCAATCACTGTTTGTGAACCGCGGTATAACTAGGCAGCGATGATCAAGTATGAATCAACATTCTGTTAATGCATTGTGTTTTTCTTGCCTTTTCTTGTTTTCAGAAACATATTTTAGTGTACTGTTTAGCTGTTAACTGAGAACTTTTGTGATCCGACTGCCATATTGGAAACAGTCAAGCAAAAACCAAGCATTGGTCAAAGGCCAGAGGCAAAGCAACCAACTGTAGCTTCAAGGCAAACACGTCTTATACTATACAGGGAGATCTTACTCACAGTAGTTTCTTTGATATTTGTATTTGGGAACTTTTCTGTGCAAGGGCATCAGTTGTAATTTTCCTACTTCAAGAGCACTTCCTGCTTTATTTTCATGCTTAATTATATCTAATTCTGTGTTCATTCTATCACACGGACTGAGTTGTCATGATGTGAGGTGTAAGTAGAAATACAAATTGTCTAAACGAGATAAGAATTAATGAGAAAACTACTCTGTTTTCTTTCCAACAACTCTGCATAATGCACAATAATGATGAGTATAGATGTGCCATATCATCTTGTTCACAATAATACGATCATGAAAAATGCATATCCTAATACTTGCGATATTCCAATTTGCTGACATATTGACATCATACTGTTACCCACGGCAACAACAAGCATGGCTGAAAGCGAAATTATTACGGACGCCAAGGTGGCTCCGAAAAGAGGAGCAGCTTCAGTAATGTGGACTAAACTGTGGCGTCCTGAATGTTTTATGAATAACCCTGGACTTCTCAGACTCTTTTAGTGAGTTACTGCTCAGAGGGAACTCATTCAGCCGCTAAAAATATCCTGAGATATCGTGATATTATTTTAGGACAATATAGCCCACCCCTAATGATAAAAATGTTTTCTTTTGAGCAGAAAGGCTTCACTCCCCTCCATGTGGCCTCTAAATATGGGAAGGTGGACGTGGCTGAGCTCCTACTGGAGAGAGGAGCCAACCCAAATGCAGCTGGGAAGGTGAGACAATCTGTGCTTTGTGTAGTTCAGCTCCCTGAAGTACACAAAAACAATAAAGTACTCTTTACATGCCTGTGAAGAGCAGTTCAGCCGCAAAGTTTGACCTTAAGGAGATTGTGAGATATCATCTGAATTATAGCTTATCATGGTATGTGTTTCATATATACATGTTTTTGTGTTTGTGTATGTCTGTGGGTTTATATATGTGTACATGTGTATGCGTGTGTGTTTAACAGAACGGTCTGACACCCCTTCATGTGGCCGTCCATCACAACAACCTGGATGTTGTTAGGCTCCTGGTCAGCAAGGGAGGATCTGCACACAGCACTGCCCGAGTAAGAGGCTCACATACGTGTGTGCACGTGCTCACACAGGCTGGCCAACACAGCACGCCAACCCATCACTGACAAACATACCAAAACAGGTCAAATGAGTGTGTGACAACTAGACGTACAGTAACTTACATGAAAACCTCCAAAGCACTCTCTCATTACAGCATTCAATCTAAAATTAGACACGAACAGTGCTAAGAAAAGCGATGCCCACTCTCGTGTGTGTCCGTATGTCCTTGTTTCTCGCTACAGAACGGCTACACTCCTCTGCACATAGCTGCCAAGCAGAACCAGATGGAGGTGGCCAGTTGTCTTCTGCAGAATGGGGCAACACCCAATTCCGAATCTCTCCAAGGCATCACACCCCTGCACCTGGCCTCACAGGAGGGGCGGCCCGACATGGTGGCCCTGCTCATCTCCAAACAGGCCAACGTAAATCTGGGAAACAAGGTATAATATTAGAATGGGTCAAAACCTGTCACTCCTAGAGAGTAAAAGTACATTTCCGTAGCTTTTCACCATCAGAAATGATCCTTTTTGTGTGTGTGTTCCTTCTCTCTGCCTTTTAGAATGGGTTGACCCCTCTGCATCTTGTGGCTCAGGAAGGTCATGTGGGAATCGCTGACACACTGGTCAAACAAGGAGCTTCCGTTTATGCTGCTTCACGGGTAAGTTACAGCACCTCAGGCATAACTGTGTGAAATGGGTTAAAAGATGCCACAGAATCAGCTTACTCCACTTTTCTGATGGAAACAGTGGCCAAAATGTAGTCTTGGACGACATCCCAGACCTACAGTTTGTTGTGACGGTCATCGGGCTATTTGTGTTATTTACAATTGACAATAGCTTGAAAATTCTCTTTCCATCTGGGAAGTGGATAGCAATTTGATATAATTTAGTTTATTTATTAAAGTCCCCCTCCATTCAAAAACATGTTTTTCTTATACTTAAGTCCCTTATAATGACTGACCTTGACGATACTGACTTATATTTGTGCAGTTTGTCACTAGAGAGGTGTTTTAACATCCATCTACTGAAGGAGGCGTTGTTTGTGCGCTTCACTAAGCTAGGCCTTTCCGAGGCCTATGTAGAAAGCCCCTTCCACGGGCCTGCAGCAACAGTAGGCAGGCCAGAGCAGTTTAAATAAGCCGCTCTGAATGAGGTTGACCGATTGGTTGCATAGAAAGGAATCATGTGATCTATCAGCTGACTCCCTTCCATCAATCAGCTGCTCCATCAGCTGATGTAGCTGGGAAGTGAGCTGAGCTTGACATGCTGCCATCCTGCCTGAACTAGCACTGTGCTCAAGAAGTAGCATATGTATTAAAATGTGTCTGGAGGGGGACTTTAGACAAATCAATGATAATCTATAAATATTTAATTTTGTGGACTTATCACAGAAGCTCATCAGTGTTTAAGATGTTAAAAAAAGTATATTAAATCTTTCAAATATCTTTCTAATCTCTCTCTTTTCTCGTGTCTCAGATGGGCTACACACCCCTTCATGTGGCCTGTCACTATGGCAACATCAAGATGGTGAAGTTCCTCCTGCAGCAGCAGGCTCAAGTGAATAGCAAGACAAGGGTAAGTGATATCTGTCTCACTTGGATAACATACAGTATATGACTATATATGGCTTTTGCTGCGCATGTACTTAATGGCTGGTTGTGGGTTGTTTGTTTACTTTACTTTGATTCCATGTGTTAGTCCTGTGAGGCTTTATTAACATATTGTTTAACCTGGCTCCAACTCACTGGGGCTACATTTTTTCCCATCATACTTCTGTACTTGTAATCTGATCCTAAGTCAGCCTAATCGTCACACAAGCGCTGATCATGGGTCTTATCAGATCCACTCTGCCATGACACATAATGATAAACAGACCCGGGATCTGCAGAAATGAAATCAGTCCAGACCTGGACATGATTGACCATTACAAAACGTGGCCCACAGCCCGTATCAGTTCCAGATCAGGGCCTAGGGTCTGGGTAGACCCATGAATACTTCTAAAGAGCTTACTGGAGCCCTATTACTTCAACATGAACCTTAACTTGATGCTTAGTGGTTGATGTGGCTGATGATGTTGGCTCATGTGCAAGTGTGTAGTTTGTATGGGTTTTTTTATGGTGTATGCTTCATTTCTTCTGGACTATTATTGTAAGGCAGCAAAACATGTGCAGCTCCTGAGTCCAACACAAATTTCCCTACGGGGACGATAAGGTATATTGTATCGTATCATACTGTATTGTATCGTATTGTATCATATAGCATAGTATCGTATCGCATCGTATCACATTATATCCTATCATTTGGTGCCGAAATCATGACTTGAAATGTTTTCCTGTGTTTCTTTTTTATGTGACCATCCTCCCTCTTTTCTCCTCCAGATGGGCTACACCCCTCTGCACCAGGCAGCTCAGCAGGGCCATACTGATATTGTCACCCTGTTGCTGAAACACGGAGCCCAACCCAATGAGATTACTTCAGTGAGTCATTTGTCCAAAATGCCCTTTTGCCTCTGATAGTGTTAACCACATCCTACATATTCTAAAGGCAGGTGGTCAGAATACTGTACTGTAATGTCACGCTGCTCTGACACAGCTTTTAAGTGCAACTCCAGTGGTAGGTGCTGTAGGATTTTAACTTGTTCTTCTTTTTAGAGAGTAACATTAAGATTCCTCACCCATCTGTGGTGATTGTATGCAGTATGAACCACTCAAGGAGAAACTATCATGTGATACTTATGAGTATCCCTTTTCCTCCCGTCAACATTCATCCCTATATACTAATGATTCTGTATTATATTTTTGCAATCAGTATAATTTCTTCTTGTTGATAATAGATACATTAGATACATTTCTGAATTTAGTAACATATTGCTTATTCCACAAAATATCATGTATTTTTTATTTGGGTTTTTCTTGTGGGCAAATATCTTTTTGTCATGTCCCACATTCATTGATAAGGTACTAGACATCCTTGGTATGGAATCCCTGCTCTATAGCAATGTTGCCTTTTAAAAAACTATTGATGTACGCCATATGTGCATTTAATGTGATGTTAATAAACTAAAAGGTTTATCACATTATGAGATAATATAAATTATATGAAGCAAAGTTAAAAATCTACTGTATAGAAATATTTTACATGATTTTTTCCTCACCTCTCTCTGCACAGAATGGGACATCTCCCCTGGGTATTGCCAAGCGGCTGGGTTACATCTCTGTCATTGATGTGCTCAAACTGGTTACCGAGGAGTCCGTCTCTGCGGTGAGCAACACATCATGCACGGTTCACATGGTTACACCAGCACGCAAAGACATAGCCTTGACACAACATGACTCAGATGTTCAGTCAAACAGTGATCGTGTCTTAATCAGGTTCAGCTCCCTCACCTGCAAACAATTCAGCATCTTCCATCTATTCTTCTCTCTTTCCTTTTCTCTTCACTCCCTCCTCCATCTCTGCTATATCTCTCTCTCTTGCAACCTCCCTCTGCGCATCACAGATCACTACAGAGAAGCATCGGATGAGTTTCCCTGAGACCGTTGATGAGATTTTGGATGTTTCGGAGGATGAAGGTAGGCTATCTGCTTTAATTATGCTATCAACTGTACATTTGATAATTAATTTTCAGCTCTGATTCGCTATTTCTGTAGAAGAAGACTGCATGGGAGGTATACTGACACATCAGTACCATCATGAATTTAAATACGTATATGACTGTTTATAACACCCTTTTCCATTTGTTTTGTAGGGGTTGCCCAGCTAACGTTAGGTAGGAGTGTGTCTGTATCTCTGGCTTGTCCGGTCCGATGGCTAGTGAACTTGTGCCTTCATTGCAATTCTCATTTTCTCTGTGTGTCACTAATTGTCTTTTTTAATCAGTTCGTCTGACTCTGCTCTCAACTCCAGTCCTGTTCGCTCCTCTCTGTCCTTATCCTCTCAATCTTTATTCTCTCCTCCTCTCCCTCTTTGCTCAGAGATTTATTTAAAACAAATGTGTCTGTTTTTCATCAGCATGTCGTCACGACATTTTCCTTTTTACCAGCGTTCAATGCACATCTGTTCGTGGACTCATTATTGACAGAACTTCAGTGTTTCTGCGTTTAAAAGACAAACAGCCTCCTCCCAGTCAAGCCATTCGGAAAATGAGCGCCACTGCCTTTTACAGCCTAATTGATCAATAAGCTGATTACACACATGCTGCGCTCCAGCTGTGACACTCAACATACACAGTTGCTGCCGATGTAGTCGTCTTTTTGGTTTTAAAGAGACTCAGAATAAATCAAATCTGTAATTTTCACGACAAATTTTTACACGCAAGCTCCATTTTAATCTATTTTGTTCTTTCTGTACTTGTTTAAATGTATTGCTTTTTCAGCTTTAACATTTTTTTGTGTTTACCTGTGCAGCTTGTTCCAATAAATGTTTAAATGTCTCTGTTCGTGAAGTGGTTTCTCGTTTACTGTTACTGTTATGATCATTATTTCGATATCATTCCTCCTTAATAATTGAGATATTTTCTCCTACACAGAAAACAACCATCACCACATGTGATTTCATCTTTAATGGGCATGCTCACTAAAAAAGCTGTCACCAGGTGCCTTGCAGTTTGCCGTCCATGCAGTGTCCTTAAGCTGTGTTGATATTCACTGTCTTACCAATCCTTCTTCTTTCACTCCTTTGGTTTCCATCGGCTCTGGTTGTTGTTGGTTTGACTCCATTGCTTAGACTGAGATATCTGAGACTGCTTTGTGGCCATTTTTTTCTGTGGTTTTCATGAAGGTGAAGGGATGGGAAGGATGGTGGTGTAACTACTGCTACTTTCGTCTGTGGAAAATTGAAGTGACACTATTTTGATTCAAGTGGAAAGGTCAGCCACAGATCAAGATACTGTCAGTCATTTAAAAAACGAAAAAATGAATTGGAGAAAACGGTGAATTTTATTGGCAGATATTTTGTACTTAATTTGATAAACTTACACGACTGAGTGGAAGAACTTGAGAGTTGAGATCAGCATCATTTTACCCTGTACTCCCCTGGTCTCGTCCTTTTCTCTCTTAATTCTTTATGTGCAACCTGTTCTTTGCCAGTTTTCGTTTTTTCATCTCTGCTCCTTTTCCGACGTTTTTCACTTCTTTACTTTGCCCACAGGAGACGAGTTGCTCGGGATGGATGGAGCACGCTATTTGAAGCTCGATGACTTTAAGGACCAAGACGATGACTTCCTCTCCCCGAAGAAAACCCTTAGAGACTTTGAAGGTGGCATGGGTACCACGTAAGTCATTTTTTACTCATGTTTCTGCATATGTGTTGATAAATGGGGGGTCTGCAGGTGACAGCTGAAACCGAATTTTGTACTGGTTTTGATTTATTTTCAAGAAATCTAACAACTTAAAGCGCCCCCTTCATTTCTCACAGTGGTCCGTAAAAGGTATTGCTGTTTTGCCAGATGCAAAGGATGAAAAAGGAATGAGATCATTTAATGATTTGTGTGTAATGTCCCTAGAAGCTCGTCTTTCTTTACCTTCGACTCAATAATGCAAAAGTATAGGGTCCCATTAGGTGTAGCTTTAACCACTCATTCACTCCATTCTTTGCTAGATGTGGTAGGACGAAACTTAGGGTGCTTTCAGATCTAGAGTTGTCTTGCTTTGGTCTGAATCAGGGACTAATGTTGTTACAAATTGCATAATTGCCTAGAGTTGGTTTGTGTTCTCACGGCAGCGTTTACAAATGGACCAGATCAAATGCCTTGTGTGAGAAAGCTGCTCTTGATTGGTCAGAATTTCCATGTGGGAAAAATCCAGGAAGTAAACAAAGCGTTGAAGAAGAGTACACTTGCAAGATAAATGTGACACTTTCTAATGTCACAATGGAGGGACAACTACGCAGGTTGATTTTAGCGCTGCTCATTGTGGACTATATTGCTGTCATTGTTCATTTTAGTCAAACCATACAGTTTGAAAACGAGGCGCGGCTCCAACTAGAAAACAATGTTTTGATGCATTGGATGTGCTGAATGTGCATATTAAGGCAGTACAGGAGGAGGTGCACATTAATAATCCTCCAGGACTGTAACATGCTCATGTTTAACCCAAACAATGTGTCATGTGACTGCAGTTGGTTCGGATCAAGGTCGGAACACGTTCTCACCACAAACGTCATTTCGTTCGTTTGTAATCGGACCAACACCACCTCTTCAAGAAGGTCTCAAACAAACCGGGTCCAAACAAACCACACTGAGGGGGCAAATGAACTTGAGTTCGACTGAACCGAACCAAACAGGGCAGGTGTGAAAGCACCCTGAGACTTAGTATTTAAGATATAATTTCTGTCTTCAAACCTCTAGCAATTCATCAAAACTTGAGAAGAGATTTTGGATGCTCTGTGAATGGCTTTTGCTAACAGTCTGGAAGAATTTAAAATGTATTTCTAAAAATCCCAACCACAGATTGATACAATTTAAATTTCTGCATACGTTGTATCTTATTCTTAGAAAGCTCCATCTGATGGATCTCATATCCTCTCCTAACTCAGAGCTTTGTCCTGATGTTGACACAGGTTTTATTGGGTTTTTTGTACATGTGTTGGAACTGCTCAGGGGTTGTACCCTGGAAATCCAGAGTTCTTGCAAGAGCACAATTTGAATTTGCTCAGCGAGTCACTCTGGTAATCAGTAATGATGCTCATTACCCATGCCCTTGGAGCCGTGCTGCACCAATCACATCGGTGTATCTGATACAGGCGGGCCAGAGGCAAGCTAAACAGATGACGACAGCGCTGCGACGATGAAGTCCAGAATCAGTCAGTAAACATTGTAAGATAGCTATGGATGAACACCAGTTGTTTGAAAGGGCTTTGGCCGCTACAATGAACGAGTTAGACTTGGCTTTTTCTCTAAAAGAGGAACAGAAAACGGCACTCAAATCTTTCCTTTGCAAGAAGGACGTTTTTGCTGTTTTGCCGACCGGATACGGCAAGAGTCTAATCTACCAGTTAAAGTTGAAGCGCCATATTGTCCAAAGCTGTTACTATTAAATGATGCCACCTCTTTAGGGCTCTCATTTCAACAGATGCATGCACTCTCTGTTGGTCTGACAGCAGCAAAAATATGTTGGTACTTCATTGGCATCCTCTTCATTCTCTCTCCTGGAATCATTGGCTACAATCTGTATTTGATATAGCATATGAGGAAATGTCAGTAACAAGAATGCATAATGCCTAACAATATCAATCATCTGTGCCTGGGTTTCCTTTACTGACATAGAGACTTTTTTTGCGCATACCCAATGGGTTATAGACCCTATATGTTTTTTTTATATGCATTTTTAATTTTATTTTTATATATATATACATATATATATATATATATATATATATATATATATATATATATATAGACATTTTTTTATACATTTTGTATTTTATTTTATTTTATTATTTATTTATTTTAACTTATTTTCCTCATTAACTCTTTATTTTCGTCTCCACTTTGAGCCACCAGGGTTGGGGGTAAAGCATTGTGTATTTGTACATGTATGTTGTTTGTTAACTATGTTAAACAATGAAAGGTGAATGGTTGACATGGATCATTTGCAGTGTCTCTTTTTTTTTTTTGGTCTTATATAATTCTCACTTCGTCCCCTGCAGGCCGTATTCTCCTGCTATTCCCAGGATCCCTTGTGTGTCCCCAGAGACTGTACTGCTGGATCAGGTAGGCTTAGCACATGACATGTAGAGGGAGCATTACATTCTGTTAGCATTTGTTTCTTTATCCAGTTAAAGACTGATATCAATTTGTGCAAAAAAGTGCTCTGATGTTTATTTTTATCCCTTCTTTTGGTGACTTATTTTTTCTGTCTCCTATTAGATTGTCTCTTCTTTTTCTTGTTTCCTCTCTGCCTGTTTCTGTCTATCATTGTGCTGCAGTTTTTATTCCCTTCCCGTCTCTTATCTTTTTCTGTCTTAATCTTTTCAGTCATGGTTATTTAACTGCCTCTCAATTTCTCACTGCCTGTCTTTCTTTCTCCCTCTGTGACCTCAGCACACCCCGGTCCCCCTGCCAAAGGAGTATGATGAAGACTCTCTTATCCCGAGCAGTCCAGCTACAGAGACATCAGACAACGTCAGCCCCGTGGCGAGCCCTATCCACACTGGGTCAGCTGATCAAACATTTTGCTTCACGTTAATCCTCATTTCATTTAGGCTAAATGATGTCATTGATTGATGCTGCGAGCCAGGCTCATCGTACTGAAGGGATTTTGGTAGAATCAGTGGGATTACCAGTATTGCAAATGTTTTTTTAAAAGCATAGAATGCTTCCTACAATGCTGGCAAATGGCAAAACACAACTACAAATACAGTGTTGTTTCCCATTAAATTAAGCCCTGTATTTATACTGTAACTAGGATGATACATAATCATCATGTTCGTCACTTGATCATAAACTATTGTAATTATCCCAATGTTTACACTTTGTTTACAATATTTATGTTGTCATTAAAGTGTTTTCTAACACATTCAAAATGTTAATTTAGTATTTCTGCCTAGTCATAATTTATGCACAGTACAATGAGGCAGCACTCAAAATGCAGAATATAAAGTAAGATGTTAGAAAAGATGAACTCATGAGCAGAGAAGTCACCCTGACACACAAACACACTCACACACACACCTGTGTAAAGCAGCCTGTCTAATGCAAGATCAAACAGCATGGGGCTCTTTTTAAAGTCTTTTTATGTCATTCTCGCTGCACATAGTGGCCACTCCAGATGGCCTCTCCTCCCCTGTCATGTCCAGACAGTCAAATGAAAAGGGCACCCGCACAGTGAACTGGTGTCTCTTTTATGAATCGCTCGCAAGACCAGATCTAATCTGTTGAGTGAATAAACCACAAGTGAATCATCCGTTTCTGTCTCATTCAGCTGAAGAGTTTCCCCAAGGACAGCCCAGTATTGATTGTTACATTTTATAGTCATACCCTGTTTTATTTAATGCTAAGTGCATCTTTATAACAACAACAAAGTTTAAAGGTGATTATGTGATCATCTGAACCTTTTAATTTAATTATCGTATGACTGTTTGACTCTCAGCTTCCTGGTGAGTTTCATGGTGGATGCTCGAGGAGGCTCCATGCGAGGCAGCAGACACCATGGCCTGCGAGTTATCATCCCTCCTCGAACCTGCACTGCGCCAACACGCATTACCTGCCGTCTGGTCAAGCCTCAGAAGCTGACCACACCTCCTCCGCTGGTGGAGGGGGAGGGGCTTGCTAGCCGTATCATCTCCCTAGGGCCATCAAGTATGCAGTTTCTTGGGTGAGTTAACTTTGTGCTGGTTTATTTACTGTATTTGGAGAGCTTTGAAATACAAGCTGTTTATGTTTAAATTACTTGTTTTGTGTGTGTAAGGCCATATGTGCATTTATGTTGGTAGCAGCTGGCACTCCCTGCAAGCAACATTTATTTTTGTGGGTAATATACAGGGATCGCACAGTCATGGAAAACCTGAAAAGACATGGAATTTCCCAATCACATTTTCCAGGCCTGGGAAAGTGATGGACTTAGTAAAAATCATTGAAAGCTTTGGAAAAGTCAGGGAATTATGTTCTACATAATTAATCTGTTGCAGTAATCTTCTGTGGTAACCTTTTGCACAGTGTAACATCACAAATTTTGCACATAACACGGCTCTAATATGAGTCAGTATGTGAAGTTTTGTTTACCATCACTTACATTTCTGCGTCTCCCTTCGTGTTTGACAGCTAGCTGAAATTATGTCTGAATAGAATTTGAATCTGATATGTTCGAAAAATGCCAAGCAAGTGGAGCAAGAAAAAGATGTATTTTATAGGTCCTGACAAGTCATTTTGCCCATGAAAATCTGCGGGAACCTGAATACAGGAATCAGAATTTTTGTGCTTATATGAAATAAAAAGAATGAAACATTAAGTAAACAAAATGCTTAAACGACAGTTTCTGTTTTACTTCCACTTGTTCAATTTCCCAAAATTTTCATTGTCATCAAGCAAGGGAGTTCAAGTATCTCAGGGTCTTGTTCACGAGTGAGGGTAGAATGGAGCGTGAGATAGATCGGCGGTTTAGTGCAGCATCTGTAGTGATGTAGGCGCTGCGCCACACCGAGCCAGAAGGCAAAGCTTTTGATTTACTGGTCCATCTACATCCCAGCATGAGATCGCGGATACAAGCAGCCAAAATGAGTTTCCTCCGTGGGGTGGCTGGGCTCAGCCTTAGGAGCTCGGACATCCAGGGGGGATGCTCAGAGTAGAGCTGCTGCTCCTTCGCATCAAAAGGGGTCAGTTGAGGTGGTTTAGGCATCTGATCAGGATGCCTCCTGGGCACCTTCCATTAGAGGTGTTTGGGGCACGTCTCACCAGTAGGAGGCCCCGGGGCAGACCCAGAATACGCTGGAGGGATTATATATCTCATCTTGCCTGGGAACACCTTGGGGTCCCCCAGGAGGAGCTGGAAAGTGTTGCTGGGGAGAGAGACTGGGATGCTATGGTTGGCCTGCTGCCCCCGTGACCTGCAGATGAAAATGGATGGATGGATTTCATTGTCATTAAATTCTAAAATTTAGAAAACTGTTTAAAGATAATTAACATGGGGCGTCAGTATCTTAGTGGATAGTGCCATGTATAGAGGTGATGCGTGCTGCAGTGGTTGCGAGCTCAACTCCAGCTTGTAACCCTTTGCTGCATGTCGCCCCCCCACTCTCTCTCTCTCTCTCCATTTCACACTGTCCTGTCCATTAAAGGCAAAAAGCCCAAAAAAATAATCTTTAAAAAAAAAAAGATAATTAACATGTCAGCTGTCAACCCAAACAGAAACTACGAAATCAATAACTTGCAGTGGATTTGTGTAATATAATGACAATAATGTGCTATGGGGTATGTCATTCCAAAATAATCAACAACTTGATGATTATAATGCCATCTAGTGGACATTAATAGGTCTGTATATCTCAGGGCAATACTGTAAATTATGATATATTCCAACCAAAAACATTGAAACAGAACAACATTGGATATTTCTTTTTTTTTTTTCTAATAAGGTTACAAAGCCTGTATCTGCCCCTAACCTGATTTTGTAATTCATTTATTTTTGAAACCACTCTATGATGCTTTGTGTCTTGATTATGTTACAACCCGGCTCTTATGCTTCAGCACTGACGGGAGACAAGAGTTTAAGAAAGTTAAAAGCTTATTTATTTACAAATTAATGATAAATAACTGAATAAACCTGAATGTCAGTAATCAGTCATGTCTGCGTGTGTGGAAATGTCTGTAGGAAAACCAAAAGACAGAAGAAGGAAGTTTTTGTTGGAGGGTGGTGAGCTTTTATATCATGAAGCATACTGGGCCCAGGTGTGGCTCATGAGGTAACCCTCTGCCTTGTCTCGCATCCTGTAACACAAAGAACAGCCAGGAAAACAGGCACACCCAGTGGAGCTGAGGGGTCGTCACAAGAGGGGAAGAATAAACGCAAAACCTGATTCTAAACCAGATTTTTAGACTGATTTTTGTTTGTTTCTTTGTTTCTTTTACAGGCCAGTAATAGTAGAAATCCCCCACTTTGCCTCACTGGGCCGAGGGGACCGAGAGCTTGTGGTCCTCCGCAGCGAAAATGGCTCAATCTGGAAGGAACATCGCAATCGCTATGGTGACGAAGTGCTGGAAACTATTCTGAATGGCATGGATGAAGGTCAGTGTGATGGTAATGAATGGCTGTTTGTGAGACCTTGCACTGCTGCAGATGAGTCAGTCTTAATCTTGATGTAGCTGGAGCCGTTGAACAAGGGCACAGAGAGACGAGACTATTAAAGGTTGTCTAAGCAACAATACAGAGGAGCATTTTCTCTCACACTAACATATGTTATTGTAAGCTGGAGTTTGTATGACTCAGTTTGCCTCTGTTAGTGGAAGTCTTTACCAGATTACCCTCCCTCTGTCTTTCTGTCTTTCCTCTTCACTCCTTCTCGAGTGTAGACCTGGAGAGTCAAGACGAGCTTGAGAAGAAGAGAATCCGTCGGATCATCTCCACTGACTTCCCCCTTTACTTTGCCGTGGTCTCCCGCATTCAGCAGGAGAGCGATCTGATCGGTCCAGAGGGCGGCCGGTTGACCAGTAAGCTGGTTCCCCATGTCGAAGCCATCTTCCCTGAGACGGCCGTCACCAAGAGAGTGAGACTGGGACTGCAGGTAAGCGTGAGCAGGACTGATGAAGAGAAGACGAAATTGCATATTTAAAAACATGACATGTCCTGTACACCTTTCATAATTGCTTGGGTGTTTGTTATTTTGCTTGTACAACAGAGACAATCTGGTGCTTTAGAGAAATTACTGAGGACAGATGTTTGAATTACTAAACAGCTGACTCTCAGGCTGTGACTCAGTGATCTATGCCAACGTGTTTACCTGTGGTATTTCAGTTTGTGCTGCAGAAGTTGGTATCCTGAAGTTAAGACTTGACGTATTTCATATCCTGAAGTTAATGCTCTGTCTGTTTGACAAACGACACGCTGAATATGTAAGAGCTGTGCCATCAGTCATCAAGAGTGAACGTGTAAGCTGTAACGCTGCCCTGCAGACAGATGCTTTATTCTCTTATTACTGTTAATCTTCATGTTTGAAGGACGTTCATGAAATGTCGTATGAGTTGTCGCATCTAAAGCCCTGTGATATGCCCTAAAAACTGGTCAGCAGGAATGTAAAGTATGCGTGGTTGTAGCAAATGGATAAAGTATTCAAAAACACTTTACGATGCTAAGGAGAGTGTGTGGCACCACATTTTTCCAACCAAGCCCCACCAACTGAGAACAGCAAGATCAAAAAACAGAAATCTCTTTTGTATCGAAACTTTTGCGGGCAATGTTGGCCAAAACCTAAGTTTATCTCCTACATATGAAATATTATGACGTATATCTCCTATGTAGGAGAAAAACTTTTAGGCTCCATTAGGCTGTTTTGAGGATTAAAAGTTCCGCCAACTGCAGCATAAACAGAAGGTTTAACCCTCTCAGTTAACCAACTTCCAAAGTCCGCTGTAAAAAATACTGATGCTGTGCGGTGGCGCCAGCAGGATTTTGTTTAATACGCACAAGAAGCACCGTCCGTAGTTGGTTTATCTCAGGGTGCAGCCATCATGCCCTCTGGCATTGGAGAGCCTGCTGCATGTTTACATCGAAAACATGAATTTCAGTCCCTTAATCTATCTGCCTTTCTCTAGCTGACTCACTAGCCAGTAGACCAGTAAATGCACGCATGGCAACCTAGACGTTGCAGGCAGGTGGTTCTTGTGCATATGAAATAGAATCCTGCCAGCATGTACTAAGTGGTCTTGCAGTAAGCGCTTCAATCTGTTCAGCTTTCTCACTCTCAAAACAGCCCAATTAAACCTAAAAATGTATTTCCTATCAGATATATTAAGATCTCTTATGTCTTACGTAGGAGATAATACCTCCTACATAGGAGATAACATCCTGAATATAGGAGATAAGATAACTTCCTGCACCTAAGTGATAATATCTCCTATAGGAGGAGATAGAGGAGGAGATACAAGATTGATGGAAAAAATATCTCTATCCTTTACGTAGAAGATAATATCTCCTACATAAGAGATAAACTGAAGTTTTGGCCAACCTTGCCTGCAAACATTTTTTTCACCTTGCCTCTCAACTGGTTTTCAGGGCCTTTAATACTTAATGATGATGAGTTTTACAATACATCGCCCTTCATATTTTTGCCAAGAATTAGACCTGAGGAGTATCTCAGCCTGTCACAGTGCACCATGTCTGGTGTCTGTCCTGCCGAATGAGAGCTTTTGGCAAACCTGTGGCTGACTGTCACTCATCCAGACCTCCACAGACACACATATGGGAACTTGGCAAACACTCATGCTGACTGTCTCTTTTCACCCAACACCTCCGCTTGGTTTTGTTTTCCATGACAGAGAGATTATGACGGATTATTGGTTCTACATTTCGGTTTCTTTGGTCACTTCAGTTTACATTGTCTGTCACAGCACTGATTTGTCACAGAACTGATGTTATTTAAGGAAATTGCATGGGTCTGAGTTTTGCTTTGCCTTATGCTGCTCTGTTTATGTTTTCCTTTTATCCAGCCATTCATCACTCCTCAGTTGCCTGATTTAAGTTGTGAGCCACACTGACCGAGCTGATGCACTGATCTGAGTTGGGTCAGGTGTGAAATATGAATTGGTTGCATGTGTGAGTATGGCTGTGAGTTTGATGTTTCTGTCTATTGCACACGTTATGCTCTGTTTTCTTTTTGTATCCTCCCTTTATTTATATAACCTGCCTATTTACTATCCTTTTGGATCAGCTATATTTACTGCAGCTTTCATATTGTGTCTGTGCTTAGTTTATGCACCCAGCCTTCCTCAGCTCCATGTCCTTTAAACCATCTTTTTTGGCACCCTCCTTTTTAATAAGCTTCTCCATCATCACTTCCTCCTCAGGCACAGCCAATCCCTGATGAACTGCTGACGCGGCAACTCGGTAACCAGGCGACCTTCAGCCCAGTGGTTACCATAGAGCCACGCCGACGCAAATTTCACCGTCCAATCGGGTTGCGCATCCCTCTGCCACCATCATGGCGGGAGAGTCCTCGGGATGCTGGGGAGGGTGACACCACCAGCTTGCGCCTCCTCTGCAGTGTCATTGGTAGGATCCACTTTGAAGTTGTTCCAAAAGACGTTTGCCAGCTTTCTCTTTAGAGTGATGAGTTTTTCTATTGTTTCTATTTTTTTGGACGTACATAAAATGTGCTGTTAAAGTATGTATGTAGGCATCTGTACCTTGGTTATCTGGGCATGAATGACACAGCGTCGTTGTTGTGTATCAGGTGGCACAGCTCCAGCTCAGTGGGAGGACATCACTGGAACCACCAAGCTGATGTACGCCCACAACTGTGCCAACTTTACCACCAATGTCTCCGCAAGGTGAGCACCTCAGCAGCAATTCATTACCACTCAGCTTTTCTTTCCCGCTGTCTTGCACACTTCTTATTTCTCTTTTCCTGCTTTACCCAGATTCTGGCTGGCAGACTGTCCACGCACAGCAGAGGCAGTGACCTTTGCCAATTTGCTGTACCGGGAGCTGATGGCTGTCCCATACATGGCCAAGTTTGTTATTTTTGCAAAGATGAATGAAGCACGAGAGGGGCGCTTGCGTTGTTACTGCATGACAGACGACAAGATGGACAAAACACTGGAGCTGCATGAAAACTTCACCGAAGTGGCCCGAAGTCGAGACATCGAGGTCAGCACGGGGGCGAAGGAAAATGTTGCTAAGGTCACACAAAGGGAAAAGTGTTGAGGAAAGCAGGAGGGTTATGGCGACTTCAAATGTAGTTCCCAGACAGGTTCTTTTACTAAAGAATAATTTATACGATATTAATTAACTGTGGCTGCTCAAATGTCTTACAAAAATATAAATTAGAAAAAAGAAGCATGATGAAAAGAATGACTGCTCACACCACTGCTGACCTTGCTTTCTAAAGCTCTCCATCTTGAGAGGCATGATCCTTCAAGTAAAGAGCTATTTGCAGCACAGAGTAGTTGGAGTAGTAGGAGTAGGAGTTTGTGTCCTATGTCATGGATCCACTTTCTGGCTGTTGTACAAGGGTCAAACCCTTCTCAGACTCTGTTGCTGATACAGTGAAAATGGAGCTTTTAACCTTGTTAACATGTCCGTAGTGTTTTCTATATGCTGCAAGACATAAGAAAATAAGCAGTCAATGCCGTGGCTGAGCATTTGCGCGTTGGAACTGCAGTGTACCAATGACAGTCTCAAAAACACAGATTCAGACAGCCAGAGTTTGTTATGTCACAAACGTAAAAATACCAATTACATCAGCTTGTGGTGTTGAGCTTTCCATAACACTGACGAAACGACTTGCATCAGAATAAAAGTTAGGGGAAACTACGTATCGGTACTTTGCAAATTAAGTTTGACTTTGACTTCAACTTTTCAGAGCTAGCATTAGAATTAGCAGCACATTATTAGCTGTTTGATAACATAGTCAAGCCAGTGGCTCATAATATTTACTTCTGTTTGTGTGATTGATGAGCAGAATTGAAGGTGAGCAGGTATGCTCGAGCTGCATATTTATTTGTCCACGCATATTAAATAAGGCAAAGGTGTACAGTTACATCAGAGCCTCAAGGTATGAAGGGATTTTTTTTCATGGAAAAACTTCTACATGTGTAATTTTGATGAACAGATGAGTTTCTATGCCTCCATGCCAGTGATAGCCTTGGCCGGAGGCATAATGTTTTTAAGTTGTCCATACCTACTTACATCTATTCGGCCCATTTTGTAAATGTGATACCTCAAAGAAAGCCTTGGGGGAATTTCTTCAATTTGGCACAAACATCCACATTGATGAACTGATTAGATTTTGGTGGTCAAAGGTTGAGGTCAGTGTGATCTTGAATCCGTCTCATTCTCATGTAAGTGATGTCTCAAGAGCACTTGAGGTAATTCTTTCAAATTTGGCACAAACGTTGGGGCGTCGGTAGCGTAGTGGATAGTGCCGGCGCCCCATGTATAGAGGCATTGCCTCGCCGCAGCAGCTGCGGGTTCGAATCCAGCTCGCGGCCCTTTGCTGCATGTCAGTCCCCACTCTCTCTCTGTTTCCCCATTTCACCCTTTGTCCTGTCAATAAAGGCAAAAAGCCAATAAAAATAATCTTTAAAAAAAAAAAAATTGGCACAAACGTTTACTTGGACTCAAGAATGAACTGATTAGATTTTGGTTTTCGAAGGTCAAGGTCAATGTGATCTTGCATCCATCTCGTTCTCCTAAAAGTGATGTCCCAAGAACAGCTGGAGGTAATTTCTCAAATTTGGCATAAACATTCACTCGGACTCAAGAATGAACTGATTAGAATTTGGTGGTCAAAGGTCACTGTTACCTCACAAATCATGTTTTTGGCCATAACTCAAGAATTCATGCACTAATTGTGACAAAATATCACAGAAATATCCACTAGGATAAAATGATGAGGTGACGATTTTATATCCAAAAGGTCAAAGGTCAACTTCATTGTGACATCATAATGTTCTGCAAAAACAAAACACTTTTCTCAGCATTATTCAACGTCATATCTTAGAAACAGAAGGGGACACATTTGGTCAGATACTGAATTGGTGACACTAATCTTGGGTGCCCATCTTAAAACTGTGCTGATTGTATAGATCATCTGTGCTGCTGGGGGGAAGATGTGTGTGAAGCATCCATGTTTTCGAAGACTTGACTGGTTCACAGAGGCATACAAATGCAAAGGGGTTATTCTAGTCAAGGGTTGAATCAATACCAGGAGAGGAACTTTACCATTTTGTGATACTTCCCACAGCTGATGGAGGGCATGCCGCTGCACCTGGAGTGTTCTGGGAACCTCGTGCCCATCAGGAAGGCCACGCAGCAGCCTCGCAGCTTCAGCTTCCAGGCCTTCAGAGATAACAGGCTGCCCGTCTCTGTCAAGGTCTGTCTTTATCTGACCGTTCATATGCCTGCTCTTCTGTCCCTCGCTACGTATTCATACAGTACTGTGGTTTTGTTTGTTCAGTCGTTGAATTCAGTGTGTCAAGGAGCCTCTCGCCAGTTAGTCAGTGTCCCTCCTGAGCACCCACCCGCTGTTCACCCAAACAGCCCGTTGGTACGGTGGTTTCTGTGTGCTTCTGTGTCATTTCTATCAGGCAGCCTCTCAGTTTGTCTCATCATTAGCATGTTAAGGTTTAGATAGCAGCACAGCGCTGTGTACTCTGCACTCATTCAACACCACAGCAACACCACACAACGACAGTTAAATACACCTGAAAAACAGTGACATTAGTATAGAGACGTAACAACACTAAGAAAAGTTAAGACAGTTAATTAATTTCATTACATATTCATACAATATAAAGGTATTTTGATTTTATGATATTGATACATGTCTTGATCTGTGTATGTCTGTCAGTCAGTCCATTCTTCTTTGTGGATTTCAAATCATCTTTGTCAAATAATTCTTTCTAAGTAATTGACAAGTTAAACCAAATTTGTCCCCGATTTTTGTGGGGGGTTTTCTATTTTGATGAAATGTGTAATAATAAACACCATCATGATATGTAATGGTACACTTTTTTTAAGTGTGCCTCTTTGGTTTCAGATGCATCAGCGTAAAATTAGTCCTAAATGTCATTTCTTTGTCTCTTTTTACATTCTGCATTTTATTGATGTTGTTTAAACCTCCTCTCTTGCACAAATAACTTGTTTTCACACTGTGTGTGCTTTTTGGTGTCTGTCGTCTATGATCATATTCATGTAAAATTTTTATTTGTACGTTTTATTTGATAATCCATCTGTTTGTCCATCAGTGTCTTCTTTCTGTGTCTCTGTCAGCGTGACACACACTAATGTTCAGTATCAGCTAGACCACCTCGATAAATATCTAGTCATTACGGTGTAGCCGAGCAACAAACAACTTACCTATCTACCTGTCAACTCTCGTGGGTAATTGTTTGCATGTCCTGTGACTCCCTCACTTTCTTTGCCTGCCTTCCTATCTTGCGGCCTTGCCTGTCTGTACGTGTCTGTCTCACTGTCTCTCTTTCTCTCTCTCACGGTCACTCTGTAACTGTCTGGTCTGACAGACGTCCAGGTAAAATGTGCAGGTAAATCTCTCCCTCTCGCCTGCCTGTGGACTGCTTCCATCCCTGTTTCCCCCTGCTTCTCGTCCCATGTTACTGCGCCACATGCTCGAGACACTGTGGAGGGCGCTAATACCCATTCTGATCTGTTTTTCTTCCTCCCTCTCCTCTCTCTTGCTCTGTTTCACTCTCCTTTTCTCACATGCTCTGCCTCTTAACCTGTCTCTTACCTTCACTTCCTTCCTTGCTCCATCTCTCTTTGCTCACCCCTTCTCTCTTCCATTCCTACCATCTGGTTTCATCTTTTTCCTCCATGCTCTCCCTCCATATTCTTCTTCTTCTTCTCTCTTTCTGTCTCTTCTTCTCTCTGTCTGACATTTCTCTACGTTAGGTCAGAGATAGTAACAAGGATGCCACTGGGTTTTTGTCCTTTCTGCGGAAGTGCACCAAGTACGAGGACACACAGCATGTACTGTGTAACCTAAACATAACCATGCCACCCTGTGTCAAGGTACGGACTTGCTTGCAAACACCTCCCCACAAGATCACATACACAAACTTTTGTTCTTGAATTTCCCTAGAAATCCATCTGCTTGATGAGACAGAGGTTGCTACGTGACATGCTCCGATTTAAGAAGTCAGTTTTTCTTACATTTCTCTTTAACGTATAACACAACCGCTACATTATGTCTTGCTTACCAAGTGTGATGTCTGAGGTGGGAGTAAAGCCATTACTCACCATATCTGATTGGCTAGAGGACAGTAAGACTCTACTGTATATTCTACTAATATACAATGGAGAAACTTGTTTGATAATGTGGCTTGTTCAATATTTGAAATGCTGAGTAGCTGTAGTAGTTCGAAATGTGCACAATATCGACCAATCTCTGATTTCATGTAAACTGAAAGGGATTATTTCTGCCAAATAAATAGCAGTACTGCACACATACTGTCAGCTCTTTCTCATTCCCAGGTCATCAAAAACTAATGCATTGTCATGCCTTGTAGCGTGTGATACAGACGCCAAAGGCCCCCTTTGGAGTCTCTAAGAGACACACTGGGCTTTCAGCTAATTCCAATGTAAATGCATCTGCAGCAATATTTGACACTCAGAGCAACTGGCGTAGTATAAAGAACTACAAAGTCCGTGTAGGGAAGGAGGGAGGAGTAGTGGATGGGTCAAACAAACACAGACTTTAACCCAGGACAAGGCTGTTCATGTCCCATGTGAAAACAAAAGTCAGTGTTGTTTCAATGTCACATTTTGTAATTTATATCCATCTGTCATGTACTGATGTCACTCATGAGGTATTTAAGTCATGTTACTCACTTATTTTAACCTGAAACGTGATGTTTTTTTCTAAACCTAACCAAGCAGTTTGTTCCCTGGACCTAACCACAAACATTGTCGTATTGTCATTGTTGCTACCATGACGTCACCCATTGGTTTGTGGACTACCGTTTTGAAGCCTACAGTTTGTCAGTTAAGCCATTGCAGTCTTGGTTTTTTTCAAGCTAGGAGTGACTACATTTGGACAAGAGACTGGAGCTGTGGAGAGGATAACATCTGCAGACAGCCTGGCCCTTAATTATGTGTACCTGTAAGCCTTAGTAAAATGTAAATGAGTGAGTTTTAAAAAAAATCATCCCTCATACAGTTGTCATGAATGTTGTAATTAGCTTAAGAGACCAAAACAGCTTTTTGTAACATGTTGTAAACGTGTTTATTTATGCTGTAAAGTTGAGCATTTAAAAATGGGGGGTCTATGGGCACTGACTTGCTTCTGGAGCCAGCCTCAAGCAGCCATTCAAAGAACTGCGGTTTTTGGCACGTCTGTGTCAGCTTCAGCAAGTTTAACCCAACAGACAATGTGTGTCACATCTATAAGTAAAGGGTCTCTGTCCTAGAGATGCCAAAGGGTGCCTTCAGCGTCAGTATCACATGCCAGTGGCACAAGAGAGCATCAGAATTTGATGACCTAGAATGAGAACTTATCAATACAGTAAAAACATAGGTGATTGTTATTGTGATGTCATTTATCATCTACTGGTATGCACTAAAATTAAATTCTGTTTGGAGAAATGAAAAGTAAAACCGTGTGCAGTCATTCTTAACCCATTTAACATTAACTTTTGTAACCACAGAGCAGTCTTTTTGAAAATGTCCAAAGTGACCAAGAAGATGAAACTTCTATTGATACACATAGTGTGTGCTCATATTTATCGTGCCACCAGTTCGCCACAGCTTTATAAAGTGCTAATGTCCTGCAGACCAAACAGTGGCCTGCAGGACATTAGCGCTAAAAGGCTCAAAAGTGCGACATTAATGACACTTCTAATGTTATTTTGTTGTTTGTATTTATTTTTCAGGTCGTTGGAAGTGAGGAGCGCAGACGAACCTTAACCCCCCTTGCCCTGAGGGAACGCTACAGCGCACTGAACGAGCCTGGTGTGGGTGAGTCCTTCGCTGCCCGACCTTCAGCCCTCTCCTGATTTATTGACAGTGGAGACGGGCACTGAATGTTGCACCGCCCCTTTACCTACAACCCTTTGCTTCCCACTCTGCCCCCTCTATTTTCCCCCTATCTGTCGCGTGCACGCATGGCACAAAGACTGAGCCTTGGATGCAATGCACTGCTCTACAGTACGCCCCAGAGTCCTTTGCAGTGCAGTTAGAGGAAATCATATTGAATGTGCGACCAAAAGATGAGCAGCCGTCCCCAGCGTGGCCCAGAATGGCACCATGGCACATGGCAAATCAGCCTTTATGTGTGTCGAGTGTCCTGGTAGCTATGACAACAGATGAATGACCTCTGTGATTGGTTTGCATGGCGCTAGTGTCTCCACTGCGATTTCCAATGGCATGGCAGCAGATACTGTTAGCATTAGCACTGTAGCTTAGCACTGGGAATGGGCAGGACCTCGCAGTGGAGCTAGACAGAGGAGCCCTCACACTGATTGGCCTGTGGTAAACGAACAGAGTCAAGATGGCCGCTCTGGTTGGTTTAAACGTTGCTGATGGCGGGTGGTGGGTTGAAGAGGAAAGGCCTTTTCTGTCTATCACACAGCGCTGCTACACTGCACCTCAGTCCCTCTGTAATGGTTTCTGAATGCTACTTTGATTGGTGGGACTAGCACCTGAATGAACCCCAAATTCTAACCTGCCCTGCCCATATGGTGTGTTAACCCTGAAGGTTATTTGGACAGAAACAATGTTGTGGGTATTGCTTATTTCCTTCAACAGAGCAATGCATTTGCTGAGGTGAGTATTGCTATTAGCATTAGCAACACTTAAGCAACTCAAGTCAATGACAAGGGCACAGAAGATTTATTAAAATCAAAAAGGAAATAGCAACTGTAGTATTTGAGTATTATGAATATAACACACATTTATATGGTCCAGAGTTGATATGATCTGTCCACTAAATCCCAAACTGTTGTTACTTCATCATCAGCTGGACTGTCTAAATAAATCCTGACTCAAACATGCTCTACTTAATTTGATTTAATCACAGTCAAGGGTGCAGTCTCCTAGATAAAGTAAATCTACAGATGTTTGTGACATGGCAGCGAGCTTCTAATTTGGCTGCTTTTTCTTTTCTCATTTTAGCCACAGTGAATGCCATGGAGAGGACTGAGATCAAGATCAACATCATATCTGAGCAGCTTGGTTTGAGCTGGGCAGGTTAGTCGTTTAAAAGATCAAATGAGCTACGAATCTTCTGTATCTGTCTGTTGTTGTGTGTATCTTTTTATCTACTCTATTGTCCATTTGTCAGAGTTGGCACGTGAGCTACAGTTTGGTGTGGACGACATCAACAGGATTCGTGTGGAGAATCCCAACTCCCTGCTGGACCAAAGCTCCACCCTGCTCAACCTGTGGGCCAGCAGAGAAGGCAAAAGGGCCAAGAGTAAGTCTGACACTGCTGTACATTGTCAGAAACTAGCTACAAATAGCTAATGTTAGCTACTTCAGTATTGCAGTATTCATTTAGCAGTGCATGTAAACTGCTGTAAGTTACAGACATTGATTCCTGCAGGATTATTAAGTATAAATTGCAGCACAAAAATACTCTTGTGTGTTGTAATCAGAGCTCTGCTACTTGTTGTGGACGGTCTGACCATGAATGCATTTTAGTGCATGTGAGTTCCATCTGTGTATCCTACTTGCTAATTTCCACTGCTCTACACTGCACTCATACACCAGTTATAGCTGAGTTTGGGACAGTGTAGTGTCCACCCTCAGGTTTACATTGTTAGCTCTTTCAGCACTGTTGCTGTAGTTAGCACTGTTAGTGACAAGCCACCATCTCAGCCACTTTCATGTTAAGAGCCATGTGCACACAACCTCTGAATCATAGATACACTCTGAATATGGTGTAGAGCTCCTTTTACATTTTTTGACTCTGGCTGTCTACACGAATAATACTCTCTTGACTTGTGATCCTTCTGAACTTCCCTGTCCTCGTGCTCACACTTCCCGTTGGTCTCCCTCTCTTTGCTATCTGTCTTCGACCCCGCTCCCTGTGTTTCCTTCTCAGTGGAGAGTCTGTACACTGCTCTGAGAAATATAGATCGAGCAGACATTGTCACATCTCTGGAGGGTCAGGCTCCACAGCCAGCGCCCGGTTCATTAGAGGAGGGTGCCTGTCGAATTAGCGACCGCGACTCCACCCTGCTGTCCCCCAGTGTCCTCAATGGTAAGACACACAAACACATCAAACATCACATAAGATGCACTATATCCTTGTGAATGAACAGTGAATTACCCCACTACATTCAGATAGTCTTAAAATTAGCCTAACACTTTGTTTAAAGCCAGTGAAACAATCTGTCACTAAGGTGGGATCGTTTGACTTTTTACTGTAGCAACTTATGGATCAGTTTCTGTTAAGAATGAAAGTATTACCCATTCAAGACATTTTGAGGGTGATTGTAAGATGATATAAATACGGAATGAATCCTCAGTATTTTCATGTTTGATTGTCCCATTATGATCTGTAACGATCAGAAATGGAAAGTTTAAAGGAAGGTCCTGCTCCAGCAGAATTTGGAAGGAAAGTTAATTAGAGGCTCGGGAAATCCAGTTGCCAAGTACAGTATTTCAGGGTTCCCACAGATGCTTAAAAAGTCTTAAAATGGGGCGGCCACTAGCTCACCTAGTAGAGCACGTGCTCCACGCACAAAGGCCATGGCCTTGCCACAGAGGCTGCAGGCTCAATTCCTTGAAATCTCAAAATAATTGGTAACATCTATTTTTTAAAATGCACAAATGCCTCTCCTGTGATGTCATCACATCAGGACACACTCGTTTTACTGTCTACTACTGTCTGCTCACTAGCTGTCACTGTGCCCTACGAGGCTTGGTCTATTTTATGCAAAAGGTTTTTCAAAGTCAGCATGATGGGGATTGAGGCAGAGTGAGAAACACAAAATCGCCAAGAAAACTCGCCAACATCGGGAGGTGTTTCCCAGCTCTGTTCTCCCCCCCGTCCCTGTCTTATTTCTTTTCGTTTTGGTCTTCAGTTTCATTCTGAGTTGCATTTAAAAAGTGTTAAATCTAAGTTGCCTTAAGCTGTAGGAACCCTGTATTTGGTGTACTTGGTACTATGTGCATATATATATATTTATAGGGAAGTCAATGGTTAAAAAGGACTTTCAAAAAAATACTTTTAAAAAACCTTGTTATACTATGGTGATTAAAAATTACAGCGATTCTACCCTTATTTTACAATTATTCGTCAAGGATTTATTTACTCAAACACTTTTACTGTAAACAAATGTAGACTATTGGTCAGCAGGTGTAGTCAACACAGCTAAACATCTGAGACAAAATTCTCCAGCTCAATAAGGTGAGCTGTTGTCCTTATTTACTTTCCACCTCTGAAACCCTCCCTGCTTCCCTTGAGTGTGGGTAACAGCCATTTTGCCTTGTTTCTGTTGCTCCACAAGAGGTCACGGACACAAGGCCACCGCGCCTAGTGCACAAGCCACGAGTTATTAGACCCCCGTTTTTCAGAAGGGGTAAGTTGAAGGGAACTCGGGCTGCATGGTGGTTTGCTGCTCATGACGTGTACATGATGATGATGATGATGATGATGATAATGAATCTCAGATGGTGTTTTTGAGGTCTGAGGAATGGTGTCATTCTCCCACCATGAACCCAGCCTTTTGCAGCATGCACTAACACCGCCTCTGTGCATTCCTCACCGGGGCACAACTCATTTATTTTCAGTTACACTTTTTCCCACACCTCATACTCGAGCCCTGAACATGACGGTTCTTATTCCTCTTACACAATATGAGAAACGAGGGTAACTCCCTTTTCCTACCACTGACGGGATTTTTAAAGTAACGTGGACATTTCAGCGCTGAACACTTTACACATTTCCTATTTTTAATCAAGGCTGTTTGAGATTGTTTCGTTGACATGTGTGTACGTGTGTCTGTGTGAATGTGTGCACACATACATGCATGTGTGTGTGCATACATGTGTGTCTGGGATGGATACACTAGGCAAAAGTGGCGCTAGTACACAGATGATAGTGTGCTCTGGGCCTTCATACCTTGTTTCTATCCCTCCTTCTTTCTTTCCGTCTGTCTTTGTCTTCTTATCCCTGAGAACAAGACAGAATACAAGCTTGACTGACTGCGGACATGTTCCAGCAGTCTTTAAGATTTTGTCTTCTGCTCAGGACAGTCTCTCTCCGTCCTACTTTCAGTCTGTCTCTGAATCTATGACATGTCATATCTGCTGCCCAGCCGCCCTGCTCCTCCTCCTCTTCCCCCCTTCTCCTGCTCTTCTTCCTCACAGCTCTTCCTGTCCGACCTCTGACCTCATAAGACCTCATGTTGACCTCTGGGCCTCCTCCTTCTCTTGTCATCTTATTTTCCCGCGCTCCTCCCTCGTTCAGTCGAGCGGGGACCCTCTCTCAATCCTCCTCTCTCAATCCAGCTCTGTGTGTGTACTACAGTTTGTGCATGTGCATGCTGCATGCTTTGCTGTATTTGTTTGTGTGTGTGTGTGTGTGTGTGTGTGTGTGTGTGTGTGTGTGTGTGTGTGTGTGTGTGTAAGTTTGTGTGTGTGTGAGTGTGTTCAGACCTGGGCTTTAGTTAAAAGTAGCAGAATTTGCTATTTATTCAAAAGAAAATCACTTTTAGTTTAATTAAGCTTGCAAGGATTTAATGTGTATGAATATTATATCTTGTTTTCACACACAAAGTGTTTGTAATGCCTTGCAAGAAAAATAAGGTTCAGTTTAATACTTTAAATATGTAAAAAAAAAAAAAAGAATCTTTAAATACATTTTTACCCAGGTCTACTCAGATTTTTGTCCGTACAGTGACTTGGACTTGTGAGTCGGGACTTTCCTGAACAAAAATAAAGTTTGCTGTTTTGGATCCTGACATCGTTATGTGCATGGCATGCTTTCAATGTATGAAGTTTTCTTCACACTGTAAAATGTTTTCTCTGTTCAATGGGTGTATTTCGGTCTTGTTTTTAATGCTATATTAACAAACAAATGTTTATTTTTTTTCTTTACCTGTTAAATAAATGGTGTGTTATTTAATGCTACACTGTAACACATGGTCAGCTGCGTCGCAAATAATGTTCAACGTACAGTGTTGATGTGACGTGTCTTTCATTCATGGGCAAAACTACTAGCTGTAAATTATTCTCCATAGTTTGTACACATTTTTCTCTTATTTTATTTATATATACTCAAAATTTCAACATTAAAATCAAGCTACATTCAGATATTTAAATTTTAATGAACTACGTTTTGCCCAAGTCTGATGACAGAGTCACTGTTAACATTGTCTGAACGTTATCTGCCAGCAGGGATGATGCTGTGAGGTGTGTTTGTGTATTGGTTTGGGTGTGTGTGACTCTTTCTAAAAGTGTGTGTCCTCATCTGTATGTTAATGTGAGTGCAGTATCGTGTGTATGTGTACGTGTGTGGTGCGTGTACAATGATAACATAAGTAGCGTGATGTGCAGTGTGTTGTCTTTGTTTTTTCATTTGTTGTTTTTTTTATTTATTGTGCCATGACAATCTGTGGACTTTAATTTGTGCTTCACTACATCCTGTGCTTTTGACACCCGTGTGTGTGTGTGCGTGTATGTTTTGTGTTTAAATAGCAGGAGTGAAGGGAAAGGCTAACCCAGATTCATCTAACTCATCCTAACTCTCATTTCTAATTCTGACTCATTCCTCTCTGCTCACCTCATTCTGGCGCTGCATCTCATCACCCTGGCCCTGTACCATCCCAGAAACACACACACATGCTTACTCACATGTTAGTCCATTAGTGCAAAATCTCTGACAGACAATGACTTGCACAGTAAAGCAGTATTTCACCCATTAAAACCCATTTTTGCTGGTCAGAGTTGTTGGATTTCCAGTAGTTTTTAGCTACATGACTCTATTTACAACAGTTTGACTTGCTATGACATTTTAATTATGGTAGAACAGATGCTGATAAAATTCACCTAATCTACATTTTGACCTGGAGGCTTTTAAAACCTGAGAATAGAAAAATGCACATATTGGCAGGTCTGGTGAGGTAGGCTTTGCTATATTGTTCTACTCAATAACTTTTTTTACCATAGCTTGCTGTCTTGCCCAAGTCTCCTTTGTAAAAGAGATTGTTGATCTCACCTGGATTTACCTGGTTGAATATAGGTTAAATAAAAGAAATAAATCATTGCTTGACTTTAACTACTTAATGAATGCATACATTTTTAGTTCTATCTTCAAAAAACACAAAAGGTATGCTGAAAAATTAAAAGAAATGACAGTGCGTCGAACGTCTCTGAGGGTTTAGTCGTCATGCTTAACTATTAGGTTAATCACGGATAGTGTCCAGGTAGAAAATCCTCTTACTTTCTGTTTACACAGCTGTACATTACAGCAGTTTCCATACTGAAACGTTCTGATGGATGTAATTTTATAAAAGTCATAATTTCTTAGAGAGGATTCTTTGTGATTATACTCACAGGCATAATCCTTATTCCTTCAGAACCATAATCAAAGTACAAAAAAGCTGTTTTTTAAAAGATTGGGATTGAGAAATATAGCTTTAGTCCATGTGCTGTATTTCATCGGACAAATGAGCTGAAATTATTTGATTCCTACAAACAAATCTCCTTTGCTTGTTTTTGAACTTTCTAGTTAAGATAAGGACAAGAAATACCAACTATATTAGCTCTGGATTACAATAAGCAGAACTTGATCAGTTTGTCAAAACTGCCCGCAAAGGATAGTCCCAAAACGTAAGGTTGTGCATTATACCTAAGGTGTTCTTTAAGAGCCTCATCTCAGCCGCACTACAATAAAGACTCTACTTAACTTTCAGATGTTTGTGGTTTTACCCTGTCAACCTGACATGCAAGGTGACATCACACCTCGGTGCTTCACTTGCTTAAAAATTTTGCACTCCAAATTGGATCATGGCTCTGAAGCAGAACACATCCTAACTTTGATTTTAGGTGATTTATTGCTTTACTGTTCAATTTCACCTTATTTCATTCATCTGAACTCATTGATGCAACAATTTAACTTAGAGTAAAAAGGCAATCCCCAATCCAAACTGGTCACGTGTACAAAACTGTGAGAGAACTACCATCTTTAAATGTCACTAGAGAACACATGGGTTACAATCTCTATTAACAAAGTATATTTTGATACTAAATATGAGTCACTATTTATTTTTAAATAGTTAGGCATTTAACCATGTCTTTATGTTGACCTTAGATATATTAGATCATGAACAAAAATTCTACTCAATCAAAGAAATGCACATCATAAGAATCCAGTAAACATATCAAAAGACTGAACATAATGACATTTAAACTCAGCTAAAAGAGCTCTTAAATGTATGAATACAACTTTTGCGATGAATTTAAATCACATTATCATATTATACTGTAGCATATATTTGTTTTATCCTAAAATTATTAGTGAGTTATCAAAAATGACCACAGAATAATCAAAAATTACAAATGAATGGTCAGAAATTACAGCTGAATTAGTAAAAATTATGTCTGAATTATTAAAACTTATTGAAATGGATATAATGAACTGAATATAATGTGTGTCTGTGTAGTTGAAAGTGTGTTTGTGTGTGACCTTGTGTATTTTTCCAGTGTTGTTGCGATGACTTGTCGTGATAATGGACTCAAAGTAAAACAAAAATTGATGGTCAAGCACCCAGCAGTGTGTAAAAAGTATTTTGTTAATACATGAATTTAATGAATAAAACAAAAATGGTGGAATAATGTTTGTTAGCCCAACAATATAATTTTTTCATTTACAATTAATTCATTAAAATCTCTTAAATCTTATTGTAAGAAGCTCAGCAGGAAAACATACAAGAATACATGCTGGAAAAAATGACCCCTTCAGCTTAGAATAAAATGGAGACTAAGTTGTAAAAAAAAAAAAAAGTCTTAAAACATTGTCTGATTTGTGTGTACATATTTATTACTGTGTGCGTGTGTGTGTGTGTGTGTGTGTGTGTGTGTGTGTGTGTGTGTGTGTGTGTGTGTGTGTACAATGACCTTTATTTGGATGCTCGGGATGCAGACACACACATGCATGACTCTGACAATGCAAGAGTAACAGTAACTTGCATTTTGCTCTGCAGAATCTGCAAGGTGCTGCTGACTCCCAGTCAGGATGGTGTGACAAGGGTTGGAACGATAATAGCTGCAGATGTTTTATTACAGTTTTTATAACTTCATTTAACAGGCTGTCTAGAATATTTTGTCAGTCCTGGAAAAAGTACAGCACCCAGCCTCTGCCTTGATTGGTCAAAACCAATAGTTACCGAAAGATAAACAAATTTAACATGCTTTTTGAAACTAAACATATCTATGATGGCCAGATTTCAAATGTACAGTACTTCCTTTATATATTGAAATTTCATTAATGGCTGTATGTGAGTGCAACAGCTGTCACAGACATCTTCGCTAACGTCGCTGCTTAATGAACTTGAATTTCAATCAAGATACTAATATCCAATTGGAGTACTTTCCTCAGACGTTAGTGTGTTACTAATGATAACTTTATATCGTGCCAACCCCACAATCAAAATGCTGTATAACTCTAGACTCACCTTTTTCCGCTTACCAAGGAACACAGTGAATGTTCTGCAGATTCACTTTCCTACACCAGAGTCCTGCACCATTCACCTCACGGACAGTGGGTGATGCACCAAACCCCCTTGACCCCCACCTCACTCTTACTGCTGTGTCCCAATGACAAAAACCTGAAGTGCCACAAATATCAATTAGACAACATTAGAAAGACAAAGGAAGCTGATTTCAAAGTGAAAGACAAGTATTTGTCTTGTGCTTCACCTAAAACTGAAAGTACAAAACATTCTGGCTGGGACTTATTGGAGTCAGATTACTGGTTCATCATATCTTTTTTCACACCTAAAGAAATACTTCATCCTCCAGATGACCATTTGAATATCAATTACTCACCCAGTGTAACATTTAATTCGTGAAGAAAACTATTTTTCTCACATGCCCCCGGTGATTCTCGATGAAGTCATCGGCCAGAGTGTTTCACAACAGCAAAACTATATCAAAAATATCTGTTTGCAAACTCTCACACAACTTGTGCAGTATAATCCAAGTCTAATTTATCCAGTTGTATGCTCAGTACTTCCCAAATAGAAAGCCCTTACAAATGGGGAGCTGAATAGAAAGTCTATCTTTAATCTGTGCTCTCTTTAAAGCCAGACTCCATTGACAAAAACAGTAATTTTACTTTGCTAAACACAGGAGCTGCTGGTCTACTGCTGCCGTGATTGGTTAGTTAGTTTGTTTTATTGCGTGACTTTGGTGTTTTAAAGGGTTAGGTCAGATTAAGCAAAGTCACACAATAACAAAAATAAAGGAACAATCAAGGCAGCAGTAGTCCAGCAGCTCCTGTGCTGAGCAAGGTAAAATTACTGATTTTGTCAAGGGAGTCTTGCTTTGAAGAAAGTTCCTGTTGAGTTCCCTGAAGTATTGAGCGTACGACTGGATAAATGAGACTTGGATTATACTGCACAAGTTTTGTGAAAGTTCGTAATCAGATGTTTAAATATAAAGTAATGTAAGGTAAGGTAAAACTTGAATGTCCCTGTAGGGCAACAACCCTGTATAGTTTTGCTGTTGTTAAATTTGAATCCCTGTGACCTCAATTTATCAAGAATCTACTTGTTTTTGGACTCTTTGTTCATTGGATGCGAGAAAAACATAACAAAACAAATCTTGTTTTCATGAATTCAACATAATATGGCGTACAGGAAGTAACTGATATACAAATGGTCATTTGGGGGATGAAGTATTCCTATTATTAAACTGATTGAAGGATATCTCAATCCTAAATTAGCCGCTGTATAAACACTGACTCCGGTCTGTTTCTTGGTGTATTGGGACAGGGCTGAGCCCCACTGTTTCCTCACAGGTTGGAGAAACAGTCGATCCACCACCTCCCCACCCTCCTCCTGGCTATGCCTGCGTGGTGTTAGTCTTTCTCTTGTCTCGCCCCTGTCTTCCCTCAGGTTATGGGCTGGTGCAGGAGGAGCTGCTGTCCCCGGCCTCCATGCAGTACAGCTTACCCTCCCCGCTGGGCGCAGAGCCCTACTGGCAGGAAGTCTCCAGCCTTGAGTGCGCCCCCATCGCCACCACCGAGGAAGACACATTAATGGAGATGTCGGACGTTCAGGTGTGGCCAGCGGGGGTCAGCCCCTCGTTGGTCACGGTGGAGGACTCGTCACTAGAGGGCAGCAGTCGGGCTGACGACTCGGAGGGCGCCACGCTCTCCCTTCCCTGCAGCTTGGGTCGCCCGAGCAGCGGAGCCAGCGGGGCCAGTGGCTCCATCATGGAGTTGGAAGAGGAGGAGGAGGAGGAGGAGGAAGGGGAGGTTGAGGAGGAGGAGGCGCCACAGGAGCCAGCAACTTTACTGGCAGAACGGGACAGGGTGAGGGCCAGTGGCGCCGTTCCTAAGGTCAACCTAAACGGCCAGCTGGGAGGTCAGAGGTTGGATGGAAGGAGAGGGGAGGTCTTGGCAGCAGGAGGGGCAAAAGGAGGAGGTGGAGGTATAGGGTTGGGTTCAGTGGAAGGGATTTCTGTTGTTGCAGGCCAGCAGGTGTACGCCCAGCGGTGCGAGATATCGGGACTGAGTCGGGCTCCGGAGCACAACGGAGATAACCGGTACGTCAGCTGTTAACTGTAGTTAAACTGAAAATATTGTGTTTTGTTTTCCACTTCCTGTACTCAAAACATCAACATATCTGATATATCACTTTGTCTCTCCTTTGCTTTTTTGTATTTCGCTCTCCAGGGTGGTAGGAGGCGGAGCTTTTCAACCCTACCTACCAGATAAGGACTCCCTGCAAGGCTGGGTGGGCTCGGTGTCATCAGGACGCGACGGCAGCGTGCCAGGCTTGCGCGTGGCCCAGGAGGCTCTGCTGACTCCGGTGTGTGACACGGGTTACTCTCATGTGCTGCGTGGGCGCCTCCTGCAGGGCACGCAGCCCTTTGAGAAGGGGCTGGGCTTCTCTCACCAGGAGGCGGGCCAACGCGTGTGGGAGCAGGAGCAGAGGCGGGGCCAGGTCAGGTTGCCGACCACCCGCCGCTTCCTGCGCCTGGAGGGGGAACATCTTTGTCCATCCCTTTATCTTTTTTGAATTCTCCAAGGGGAAGGCAGTCATTCAGTTTGATTTCTTCGCTCACAACCATCAACAAATTTAGTCTCACTTAACAACAATCATCAAAATTGATTATTTTGATGAGGCCGACCAGAGTGATGTGTTGTGTGGTGCAACACATGGAGAATATCTGCCATGTCAAGCACTTTTTTGGTTTTATTTTACATGTAACTGCAAACAGTTTACCGTCAAATATAAGTACTGTGAATTGCTGTTTAAATTTAAATGTCTTATTTCTATACAGAGAGAGGAGAAAGAGGACTATGCTACTGAGGCGCAGTTTGTTGATGAACATGGACGCGTGCTCACCAGGAAGGTGAGTCAGTCGTGTTTTCATCTTTTTACACTGAGTCATACACAAACACTGTCAGCCCAAGCAGATTACTGTGAATCAGTCACATAGCCTGGCACAAAGGGTGGCAAATTAACACCAGCCACCAGCCAAATGTTGGTTCAAGCATTTTGTCCCCATCAGCAGATTCGACAACAAACCTACTAAAGGCGTTTTCGGGCCGAACTGTTCTGGACTTCCTGAGAGGAATTGATCACTGGGGAGCTGTTTTCTGTTTGCATTCACATCACTGATAGGAACGCCAAGTGATGTACAATCAGCCAGCCAGCGGTTGGTATTGCAACGTCAGTTTCGCTTTCACAAGTTCATATCGCATTGTATTTCCACCGTCACATACCGTAAAACTTCAATTAATAGCCCGGGATATTATTTGCCTAAATCACTGAAATCAACAGGCGTCTTTAGGGGACACACCTTTAATTTCTTTCACACAAAACTGTTGCTCAGCAAAGATTGGTAATTACAATCAAATTGTTTATTTAAACCAGTCTTAATATTAGTTGTTTAAAATTTAGACTTCAGGTAATGTATTAATCATGAATCAATCATTTTATCCAGCTCCGACAGACAGCGCATCAGAGAGAGAGAGTTAGCCGGCACACCAACACAGCACCACTTTGTCCTGTTAAAACAATCTCAGAACTTGGATTAATTTTTATGAAAAACACTTTTGATTCTTTTGATCTGAGGATCCTTACGGACTAAAGGAATATGAATAACTTACAGGATAATCGAGGAATGGACACATAATATGAGTTAGCCAACAACCTGCTTTTATGCATCTGAAGAACTAACGAATCTAATTGAGACAGGCCTTTATTTGTCAAAATGTATAGCCACACCAGGGTAGTAAAAGGGACTGGGTGTTTAACTAGGACAAGGCTTTTAATTTAAGTTTCATAGTATTTGCTCAGCAAAGCCTGGTATGCACTGTCAGTCCATTTGTCTGTTATCTCTTTTACGTTCCAAGCTGTTTGTATTATTTGTTGTTTACACAGCTCATAGGTTGTTAAAAATGGTAGTTGCTGGTGCTGCATTGGCTCACTTGTTCAAACAATTAAGGTACCCTTATGACATCTGGACCAAACACTTACGCCACTCACAGTTCTTCTTGTGCTGGGGGAGTACCTACTCTGAAATAGGAGCTCAAACAAGAACTATGATCACTCCTGGTTCTTGCGCTGCGGACACAACAAAAAGGGGGCTCTTAGAACTATGAATGAACTATAAAAAAGTTCCTCCGGTCCAAAAACGCCTTATGATTCTGAGTTGCTAACTCCAAAAAATTACAGACATTAAACATATGTATACTAAAAACATCCATACATTTAAAACTGCAAGACATAGTTGCACAAAATGAGTTGAAAAGCGAGGCATCACCATCATTACTGGCAAAATGCTTACACATTTGGTGTTTGTATGTTGAGACTGCAGCGACCCACAGTGGCTGGCTGATGGACAGACAAGTTACACTATATTTCCACCAGATCTGGCGAGGACGCAAGGGGGACATGCTGCTCCACTCAACTGGCCACTTGATGGGCTCCCTACTGATTCCGTACCCTATTGTGGAGTGCACCTGACTGGATAAACATGCTGTCAGTTGGGGCGGTCCCTAGTTCTGTCTTTAGCAGGAAACAAGATGGCAGCCTGCTCATAAATTTGCTATTATATCATCTAAACAAGACACCAAAATCTTTGTCTGAAAACATTTATGTAGGGAAGAGAGAGACAATGCCACTGCTGAATCTTGTTTCATTTTAAAACTACTTCACCGAATTTGACAGCCTGGTCCAAGTTTTATGAGCCAGCCGCATCACGCTAGATGAATTTATTTGCATAAAGTCGAGACAAGTCTACTTTATGTAAATACGCCGCAACCCCTTCTCCAAACTCGCTAAAACAATTATTAGAAGGTGTTGAGACGCCCTCCATTGTCAGGTCTGGTGGAAATGCATCATCAGTTTCCTGACCTGGTCACATGTGCAGGCTTCAGCAGCTAACTGGTCCGAGTGTTGTGTCCTTCCCTCCTCCCTCCCTCCTTGCTCCAGGTGGGGGTGGATGTGAGAAAGGGCGCTCAGTCAGCGCAGCGCACCAGTCTGCGGAGAGTTAAACACTGAAATACACATACTGCCCAGTCCTCCAGGTACGGGACAACCAACAAGCACTTGTGCATCCCAGTGCTTGGATAGAAGCCTGAGTGGCAACATACTGGAGTCTCAGTAGTCTCTCACATGCTGTTCTTTTTTCATTTATGTGCAAAATTAGAACCCAAGATTTGGCGTTCTTTGATTATTTAAAATTTTTTGGAAGGCCAAATTAGTTTTGCCTTTGCTTTGTGTGAAAATGATGTCCGTCTCTGTTTCCTAGGACCGGAAAGCCACTGCCAAATCATCCTCCACAAAAACACAACAAGGCCGGCGAGGAAAATGAGCAAGGACAGAAACGAAGACAAAGACTAAGAAGTGCAAACTACAAAATGACAAACACAAAATCATCCTCTACGTGTGACCATGGAGCACCACATGAGAGAAGAGACAGAGGAAAAGAAAAAACAAAACAAGAGGAGTTCAACTTGTAGTTTTATAACATTTGTAAAGAAAAATATCAACTAGACTTAAGGCATGATTCTTCTTCTTCTTTTTTTTTTTTTTTTTTTTACAAAAAAACA